>NW_026267300.1:296729-310254 GCF_000697945.3 Frankliniella occidentalis | reverse complement strand
GGGGGGGAGAGAGATTGATGGCCTGGTGCGCCGTATCAGCCGGCGAGCTGGACACGGAGTGGGAAAAGATCGAGTCTGTAAGACGGTGCTGTTGGGGGTGGGCCGGCCGGGCCCCGGTCTGGGTCTGGCGGCGCGGGCTGCAGACGCTGCCGCTGCTGCTGCTGCTGCTGCTGCTGCTGCTGCGCCAGGGCCTGTCCATTTGTCACGTTGAGGGGGAGGGCGGGGGGGTCCTAAGGTGGAGCCCGCCGCTGCTGCTGTGGACACTGGGGCTGGCGACGACGACTGGACCCAGCGCCAGCGACAACAACCGTGCGGGTCAGCGGGGTCCCTCTGCGCGCCAAGAAGGGGACGTTCTCGTCGGGCTCCTTCTAATCAAGCCCTCCCCCATCCCCTCTCTCTTCCCAGTTCACTCCTCTTATCGATTTCGCATTCGCGTGTATACCAAGACCCTCACCACCAAACCCCACCACGACCCTCGACCGTCAACCCCCGACTAGAAGTACGCGACCGCGCACAGCAAGTGCGCTCTAAAGACCTCCCCCCCCCCTCCCTGCCCCGTCGCGCCCTGCCGCCGAGTATACTCGTCTTTTACGTTTCTCAATCAGGGTCGGCTTCTCTTCCTCATTTCACCCAATCATTTTACGGTTGAGCGACGCTGTGGGGCCGCTCCGCCCGCCCCGCCCCGCCGCCTCCCCCACTCGGAGAAAAGAAACCGGGCGACGGCGGTGTGAGCGGGTGGTAAGGGAGCGGCTGGGGTGGGGTGGGGCATGGCGGGGGGTGGGCCGGGTGGGCTTAGGGGACGGGCCGCTCCTATGACAGGCTGGAGATCAACGTTCCCAGCCGTCGTATGTGACTTCAGCCCAGGTATGTCTGGAGGTCTGGAGCAGGGCCGGCGACTCCAGGCTCTTCCAGACTCTTCCAGGACGCGCCCCGCCACTGGGTCCAAGACGCGGGCTTCTCGCCCCCACGAGAGATCCATGACTCGCCCCGTCGGCGCGCGCTGACCCGGGGTGAATCTCTGTTTAGTTGACGCGGCCCTGGTACGGCTGGACTAGTCTGCGCGAGCCCCTTTGAGGATGTTTGTTGTCGCTGCCCATCCCGCCCCGCCCCTCCGCGCCCCGCCACGCCACGCCACGCCACGCCTGTGACACAAAAGCGCAGAAAATAATAATAACGAAAAGGGGGAAGTTCGCCGGCTGATTTATCGTCGTGTGACTTTTGTTGTTGAAGACGACTTCCGACGTGCAGGCCTGACGCCACCGCCACTGCTGCTGCTGCTGCTGCTGCTGCTGTCCACCCCCTAATAGAGTAAACGTGGGTCACGTCCGGCCTTGGAGCCGGCCTGCAGGCAGGGCCTCCAGCGCGACAATAACAATCGTATTTCAATCAGTCCCTTCGGCAGCAGAAGCGAGACAGAGAGACTCTACCTTTACTCGTCGGCACTCATGTTGCAACGCGTGCCACTTGAACTACGATCTTCTCAACTGATGTTATCTTTCGAATAAGGGAAAAGTCTTATTCTAAAGTCAAAGCATATATTGACTTGTTTCATCAAGTTTTGATCTTGGGGGTCGAGCGAGCAGGCAACCCACCCGAACGGCGGAAATGCGGTACTGCGCGGCACTGCCGGGCACTACTGACGTGCGCGGGGTTCATCGCCCACCTGGAATATTATCAACTATACCATGCGTCAGGGCCACGACACAACAGTATGCTAGGTTGCCTTCGCTCGGTGGCTCGGTCCGAAAGGCGCCATGGGCTATGGGCCCCAGGGTATGCAAACCCACGACACTGTTGTGTCGTAGCCACGATGTGGATAGGTTTTCTACATCGTGGTCGTAGCCCTGACACGGTCACACCTTAGACAAGGACTCGAGACCCGGGACCAGCAGCCAAGGCGCAGGTATGAGGCACTCGCGGGGAAGCCGGGGTAGGCCACCACCGGCCACTACCGTGCCCGTGGTCAACAGGTCAAAGGTCAGACAGCCAGCAGCCTGACGTGGAGTGAGCACCCAAAACCGAAAGCCGCACCGACAGAGCGCAGACGTCAGTCCAGTCGCAGCTCATCCATAGCTTGCTTCAGTTACTACATCGAAAACTAGTCGTCTGGTAAAACTGTAAAATAATTCACCATCGGGCCGTACAAATTAAAAAAATCATAAAGACTGTACGCACACTGTATTCGCCTACAGTTTTTTAGAAAGTCATCAAGACTGTCTCTACAGGGGGTTTAAGAGCCCCCACCCCACCCCCTCCCTCCCATCCCTCACCGTCACTCATGTTTGGCACCTCCACTACGCTCAGGTTTTTTTTAGTGTGAGCGCATCGCTATTTTCCTTGAGGGAACCCCTCCTTGAGGGAACCCCGGCCCCGACACACCTGGGAACACCACAAGCACGCCGTCGACGCGTTAATCCCGCCCGCACCGGGTGGTGGTGGTGGTGGTGGAGGATGCCCGGGGAGGTCTGGAGCCTTGGGCCGGTGGCGAGAGCAGCTGCAGCGCAGCCGCAGCGTCGAGCAGGAGAGCCCCCAGTCGGACACCAACCTCAGAGCGGACAGGTCGCAGGTCGGATCGACACAACTGCGCTACGACTTGAGAGTTCAGGTGGGTCCTAGGTTGTACCTTGAATACGGGCGTCCTTCTTTTAGTTTGTGCGAGCAGCAGCGAGCAGCGATAGACTGGGCGGCTGATGGGCGATGGGTGTCACAGGGCTCAAGTGCATGTATTTTTGTTTATGTTTCCTGCAGCTACTTTATCCAGTCCTCGAGGAACATGGAGCCGTCGCCGGACCGAGTGCTGGAGCAGGCAGAGCAGGTGCAGGCGAGCAGTGACGACGAGTGTTCCAGAGCATCGGTAAGCCCCGACGCGTTTGGCTTTGAGCCCCATCACTGCCACACTGTCTGACGCTGTGCCTCCATGTTGCCGTCGCAGGCCGTGGAGCAGCTGCCGGATGACGTGCTTGTGATGGTGATGCAGCACCTGCAGCTGGTGGACCTGCTCGCCTGCCGTCTGGTGAGCAAGAGGCTCGGCGCACTGGCCATGCACCCGGACTCGTGGTGTAGGCAGTCAATTGACGACTATGTCTTTGAGGATGGGCCCCGTGTCGACACTTGCGTCGTGCTGAGGTTGGCGCCGTGCGTGCATTCCATGCGGCTCTCGAGTTGTGGTCAGTCGTCTCTGAGATTCATCACGACCAGATGTGCCGCGAGAAGTCTCTCGCTGACTCTGAGGTCGCTGCAGCCGGACTCAAACACCGAGGTGTTCGCCCAGGTGGTTCGCAACCAGCTGCTCCTCGGGCGGCTCAGGAGCGTTCGTCTGTGCTTCACCGAGAGAGTCTGCGAGGAGCTGGTGACGCTTGGGCGTGGTTCCGACGCGCTCCTGCGCACGCTGGCTGCTGCAACTGGGCTCGAGTCGCTCGTGTTTGACACGGAGATACCTTTTGCAGTTGACCGCTTGGAGCTCGCGCCCGCCTACCCGTCCTTGAAGAAGTTCCATTGTCTGCTGACCCGGGAGGCGGAGTCGTTCGTGAACACCGTGCTGGCCGGGCACGCCGCCACCCTGGAGGATGTCGCTCTCTGCCCTGGCCGCCCCTTTCAGTATTGGGTCGCGTACGACAAGCGGACCTTGGGCACGGCGACGGCGAGCCTGTTGGCCGGCATGCCGAGACTCCGGCGTTTGCGGTGCTTGGTGCTCCCGGGGCTGGAGGCCGTGGCGGCGGTCGAGACGCTCACGGACTTGAGCCTCGTCGCGTTCCACTTGGACTCCCCAGAGGCGGCCGTGGCGCTGCTCCGTCGCGCCAAACAGCTGCGACAAGTCTCCCTGTTGTTTCTTGAGAATATGCACAGCCTCAGGGACGGCAGCAAGCGGATCCTGGCGGCCTTGGCCTCGCAGTCCCACGTGGAGAGCTTGACCGTGTCCGGGAAGCTGCCGCCGCTGGAGCCTCTGGCCAGGGCGCTGCCCGCCCTGCCCGCCCTGAGGGAGCTGTCCGTCCTGCAAGGGCCCATGGACGGCGAGCTGGTGGTGGTGCAGAGCATCACCCCGTACGCGACCCCGGCCCTGCGACGGCTCGAGCTATCCTGGGAGGAGCTGAACTGCCCCAGGAGGTGCGTCCACGCCTGGGTGCACTTGGACGCGGTCAAGACCGCCCTCACTGATAACCCATCGCTGCACATCCTGCTGCACAACCCCGGGGCCTGCAGTGACCGGAACTGCCAGGCGTGCGCAGAGGACTGCCACACTGAGCTGAAGCGGTTGACCTGGAAGCCGAGCGGGGGAGTGAGCTGGGCCACAAGCGAGGAGAAAGTGGGGCTCTTCTCGTACGAGCCGGGCGCGTGCTCCTCGCCTCGCGACCACGTCCCTCGCGACCACGTCACCGGCAAGTGGTGGCGGTGGGTTCAAGTACGTCATGCTTCTGGTTAAATGATGCTGTCTGATTGATGTGTCCTCTCTTGTTCGAAAGAAAGGTCTAATAAATTCATGATCTGATTATGTGGTGAATCATTTTGTGCCTCGTTTCTCATCACGACGCGCATTTCTTCCAAAGTAAGGGAATTCGCTTTCTGCTGGGCGTGTGCTATGCCAGGTTTCATTATTTGTAATCCCCAGTAACATGAGACTATCGGTCGAATGTTGGGGTCGGGTGACTGTCGAATCACCTCTGTGCAACCGGCAGTTGACTTACTTTTAAGAGCCAGATTAATTAACCCTAACCAGTATCAAATAAAACAAAAATTGGTTAATTTTAAATTGACTGAGCTAGGATTCAAATTAATGTGGTTTCATAACTGAACTGATATTCTGTTGAAAATAAGCACAAAGGTCAACAAAATAATGAAATACAATTTGGAGAAGTATATTTACGAATATTTATTGACAAGTGAGTACTCAGAAAATAAAGAAACAAGGTGACAGTCAATGAATGAATGACATTGGGTAAACTTGAGCATGAACACGATCATAAATCTAAACTGGAGAATAATTATTAATAATTCACGTCTAATATTAGTAGCCGCGTTAGTAGCATATAACACAAGTTGAAATAAATTACCAAAATAAAGTTAACTACGACATGAACTCATTCTTAAATCAAAACTGGAAAATAATAATTAATATTACAGGTGTAATTGTCGTTAAGCCACGCACACAAGTTGAAATACATGACAAAAATTAAGTTAACTGTGACATGAACATATTCTGAGGTAGTCAAAAATGGAAAATAACTATTAATAATACAGATGTAACTGTCATTAAGCCATACACACAAGGTGAAATGCATGACTAAACTTAAGTTAAATTCGACATGAACCTTAAATCAAAATTGGGACATATTAATAATTCAGGTGTAACCATCATTGAGCCATTAAAAAAGTGGAGTAAAATAAATGACATTAAGTGAACCTAAACATAGGCACATTTTCAAATCAAAACCAAAAAATAATTATTAAAAATACATATGTACTTCATTTAGTTAAAAATACAAGATGCTGTTCAATGAATGTCTGACATGAGGAAAACATGAGCAGAAGCATATTCTTAAATCAAAACTGGAGGAAAATAATTCTGAGAAAACTTGGGTAAGCACAAAATCTTATCAAGGAATATGGATCCACAGACGCTGCCGCTGGCCCTCAGTCTTGTGGACATGTGAACATTCGCCCGGGCCATGAGAGAAAAGACCAAGGTGCCAATCAAGCCGCCGCTCATCCTCGACGAGCTGCGCGTCGCCTTCAACAAGCTCAGCAAGCACTTGGTGGCAGCCTAGCGCGCACGCCCTCTCGCAGGAGGGGCGGAGGGGCTCGCTGCAGCAGAGAGTGCGGGCGCTCAACTCTATGTGGAGCGAGGGGTTGGCGTCCAGGACGGTCTGCACCGTGTCGCCGTGGAGCCAGGCGTGGGCGCAGACCTCGTCCAGGAGGATCACGCCGACGCTCCGCAGGGCGGGGGCCGAGGCTGGGCTGACGGCCGCGAGCAGCAGGTCGGGGTCCTCGTCCGTGCTCAGGTGGCGCAGGGCCAGCAGCGAGGGCAGCGCCATGGTCAGCGGCTGGAGCAGGGCCGAGCGCGGCCTCCGCTGCGGCAGGCCTCGCAGGAAGCTACGCGCCATCCGCGGGTCAACGTTGCTGAACATGGATCGCACTGAGTTGTGGACGACCAGCTTCTCCACGCGGGACTCGCGGGACGAGGCCAGCGCCGGGATGGCGGCCAAGCAGAACTCGCCAACGCAGGTTCCGCTGCTGCTGTGGTAGCCGACGTCGGGCTTGAAGCTCAGGGTCACCTCGCGCAGCTGGACGGCGTCTCGCAGGAGCTCCACGGCGTCCTCGGCGACACCCTTGTGTCTGATGTCGATGCAGAAGGTGAGGCGCAGGACTCGGAGCGACTCGCAGGAAGCCAGGACCCGCAGCCCGGGGAGAGCTGCGCACTCCAGCTCGCGCAGGTGCGTCATGGCCGCCAGCAGCGGCGCGGTGGAGGTCAGCGACAGTAGGTCGCGGTGGTCGTCAGAGAGGTTGACCCTCTCGAGCGTGGTGGCGTGCTCGGCCAGGATGGAGTTCACGAAGGCCTCGGTCTTGGTGCTCAGGTTGCACTCGAAGTGCCGCACGGTGTGCAGTGCGGGGGCGGCCATGGCCGGGAGCTCGACGATCCGACCCCCTGTCGTGTAGTGGACCCCGACGTCGAGGTGTTCCAACCCGGGCGTCGACACCACTGTCTCCACCGCGGCGCCTCCGGGAGCCAAGCCATAGAGACGCACGGTTAGGCTCCTGAGGCGGCCCAGGGCAGCCTGCCGGCGGACGAGCTCGAGGGTGTCGGCCGCGGCGTCGGCGTCCTCGCAGACGGACACGGCCAGCTCTGCTACGGCGCACCGGACGGGGAAGTCCGCCAGGCGACACGGCGCCGGCCTCGGCGTCAGGAACTCGCCCAGCTCGTCGAGGTGCGGGGCGAAGCGCAGCACCGGGCACACGCACTTGTTGGCGTCGCCGGGGATCTTGCTGCGGCCCAGCCGCTGGTGCAACCACGCGTCCGGGTGCAGAGCCGCGGCCCCGATCCTCTTGCTGACGAGGCGGCAGGCAAGCAGGTCGTCGACGCTGAGGTGCTGCATCATCCTGATCAGCGGGGTGTCCGGTAGCAGCTCCATGACCTGCAACAGCACGGTCGGGGAGGGGCGGTTAGTTGGAAGAGCACACACAGCTGGAGGGACGCCCCCTGAGCTTCATCCCACTCCCTTCAGTTAAGGTGGAATCATGGTGGAATGCAGACTCATCACCCCAACCCCCCCCCCCCACCCCCCCCCCCCAACACACACACCTACGCGCACGCACGCGCGCGCACGGCCGAAAGAAGTGGAGTAGCACAGTTTGCGGCCAATCAACGCGGATAGTGCGGTTTGTTTATCAGGTTGGAGAACACAGGGGGGGTTGAATTTCAATGTGAACGTTCGGGCGTTGCTAGATGCGGGCTTGCAACTTAGCAATTTGCAATCGGTCGGCCAGTACCCCGGCGAGCATCGCCGACTATCTTCTGTCTCTCTGGTCTCTCTCACTTCCACCGGACTTTAGATGGGAGGACAGTCGGGTTAAGCAAGCCGACCTATTGCAAACTCTACACACTAAAATCTTACGAACATTTTTTTTTCATAGATTACTGAGTTAGGTAAACATGCTCCGTTTACGGCATTGTCAAAACACTAGGGTAAAGAAATTTGTTTATACTGGCGTATTAAAAATGCGTAATATAAACTAAGCATGTTCACAGAACTCAGTAAGCTAAGAATAACAATGTTCAGAGGATTTTAGTGCACAGCACACTTTTTTTTACACACATCAAGTGCGCATGTGTATGGCAAGGGCAAGAGCCAGCCCTAACTTGGCTTGACGAGACGCACCTTAACCAATAACTAACTCGTCACAAAATGATGTCTCTCACTCACTAGCTCACTCCCTCACTTTCTCACTCTCGCATACTTCACTGGCTGCGTCGAAGGTACAAACGAAACCGCCCAAGTGGGGCCCAGAGCAAAGCACAACCACTCGTCGGCCCGGGGCCGCGCAGGTTAGGTTATGTCACCCAGTCGATCGAACACCGCTTATTTCACAAGCACAGGAAATATAAAGTCGAGACTAGGGTTATCAGTGCAAAGAAAGAAGGAACGCTTCGCATTTCCATGTGGGAAAACACCCGCCGGCCCGCACTGAAGGAAGATGAGCGCTTAAGCTGGACACACAGACCTACCTTAATCTCGCGTAGTTTTGTGGAGGGGTCTCGAGACGATGGTGGCGGACTAGCTCCGCAAAGTACGAAGAGACCGACCGGAGTCGAGCGGGTCCAAATCGCACGACACAGCCACGGACAGAGACGACGCAGAACGATGCGAGTGTGCCGTCTAACGACTGGCTTCCAACTGGCTTACTGGCTCTGCTCTGCTCCCTCTGCTGCTCCACGGCACGGCACGTCCACGGCTCGCCCCACCACACCCCAGCTCTCTCCTCACTCACTGACTCCTGCCGTCTGATTCAGAAGATCGTTCAAGAGGGGCTTTCCTATACCTGCCCCATGAGTGCAACAAGGACGGAGCTATACGGGAGGTATAGGAAAGCCTCTCTTGAGCGATCTTCTGAATCAGACGACTGACTGACCCCAGTGAGAAATGAGTGTTCGAATCGACCTCGAATCGACGTCGACTGCTCGAGAAGTTATCGTTGGTCCTGAAACGAAGTTGTCGACGAAATTTCGATGTTACTCGAGAAGTGCCCTATGACACGGCTCAACTCTGCCAATGTGTCTGAAAGTGTTACAGAACGGTTCCTGGTACTAAATTGCATGAAATTTCGTATTGTACAAGGTCGATGTCGATTCGACGTCGATTCGAGACAGGGTCTTCCCCTGACTGTACAGTTAGCTCTCGCTGGTGACCCGCAACGCCAAAACAAGTATAGTCTGGAGACTTGTTCGTTCGAGCGCGGGAGGTGTCCATCACGGACATCAACTCTTGCAGTAATTTTTGAACGTGATGGCGACGCGGGTGTCTTCGGACACCAACAGTCGGTACTGGACTTAGCTCAACTGTTGAAATTCGTCTCTTTAGTCCCCTTTCGATAAAGTATCGAAATTGTCGATGTCGAAAAAACGTCGATTTGTGGGACAAAATCCCGTCGATTCGACATTTGGAATCGACAATTTTTCGACCTGCCTAATCGACGTCGATTCGAGGTCGATTCGACCACTGATTTCTCACTGGGGACTGCGCTGCGCCCGGGCCCGGCTAGAGACCCGCAACGAGTGAGCTACGCGAGCAACGCGCTGGAGCCGCGCGCTGCGAGCTATTTTGCTCGTAGGGCCGCGCGCCTCCTTGGCGGAGACAGCCTAGCTTTTCGGAGGCCCCCCTGGCGCTGCTCGCGCTGCTCGTGCGAGCAAATTTGCTCGCAGGCCCGGCCCATTGCTACAGCATGCAGGTTCCCCTGCTCGCCGTCGCCTGCGCCTGCAGCGCCACCGCGCTCACAAGCCACGAGCTAAATAGCTCGCGCGAGCCGAGCAGAGCCGAGCAAGGAAATCGCGCGGTCCACGAGCAAAATAGCTCGCAGCGCGCGGCTCTAGCGCCTTGCTCGCGTAGCTCACTCGTTGCGGGTCTCTAGGCCCGGCGCTGGCTGGCTAACCAACAATGGGTGAACAGGCTCAGACAGGCACTGGTTAGGGCCGAGGGGGGGGGAGGGGGACAAAGCAAGGGGTAGCGAAGGTGTATCCGCGAGAGAGTATCAGACGCAGTTATTTGCGTCTCTCTCACACCATAAGCAATAAGCCTGGCAGAGGGTAGGAAGGTTGGTGAGGGGGTGGGGGGGCGTTCACCGCCTCGCCTAGCCCTGCGCCGCACCGTTTGGGAAATATATACGGTGGATCAGAGAGGACCTAGGTGACCTAGGTCGTCTCTGCTGGGGTAGAGGTAAGGGGAAGGGGAGAGGGGGGGAGGTACGGCGGGGCACCGACCACTGCTCGGCCGCTGCCGCACGCCGCCGCCGCCGCACTCCGCACTCGTTGTCGCAGCGGCACTCAGTCTCAGTCGCCAGTCGTCACGCCATTGCCAGTGGAGAAAAGCCAGGTGCGACGTGCGTCTGACAAACCAGCTCTTCGCGACGGCAATAAAGTTCAGGTATAGCTCATTGGACTATATACGTGGCCCCGCTGCGTTTCTGTTCTGCAACTTAAGCAAGGGCAAACTGTGAGACCGGCGCAAAAGTCAGTCTAAAGTACGCATCCCTTTAGGTTTCCAGTTGCTGGCAGAGTGTCTTCCCAGCCCTTGCAGAGCATGGAGCTGATCCCGGACGATGTCGTAGAGGTGACGGTGTGCAGCGAAGAGCCGACGCCTGTTTCGGAGTGGTTCGAGTCGCCGGTAAGCCCACGACTCACATTGTTGGCACTTAGCCACATTGTTGTTTCCTGCAATGCTGACTGAAACACCCCGATTTTGATTTTTGCCCCTCTAGGTCATGGAGGACATGCCGGACGATGTTCTACTGGCGGTGCTGCAGTACGTGGACGTGGAGGACCTCTTCGCCTGCCGCCTCGTGTGCAAGAAGCTCGGTGCCCTGGCGCTGCACCCGGACGTGTGGCGACATCGCCAACTGGTCGCCGCGAAGGCCGGGCTCGAGGACGCTGGTCAGGAAACCCCTGTGCTGCGCCTGGCGCCGTGCCTGAGGGAGGTGTGCGTCGACTTCCCGTTGGACAACCTGCTATTCGCCACGACCAGGTGCGCGGTGGCGAACATGACCCTGGAGGTGTGGTCCGACCCCTCCCTGCAGGCCGCGCTTGTCCTCCGCAACCAGGAGGCGCTCGGTCGACTGAAAAAAGCCGAGCTGGTCTTCTGTCCAATGGAGCCGATTCTCAACGACATCCCCTGGCAGCCGATGCTCAGCGCGCCCGGTCAGATTCCCTGGCTGGTGTTTTGGACGGCCGCGACCTGCGGCCTGAAGACGCTCGTGATCAACATGTTCCCCCCCAGCGTCCCCGCCGACGCCAGCCTCTTCCGCAACAGCGTCGTGCCCTGTTCGACCCTGACCGAGTTCCAGTGCGAGGTCAGCAAGAAGTCGGAGCCCTTCGTCAACTTTGTCCTGGCCGGGCACGCCGCCACCCTGGAGGAGGTTGGCCTCGCCGGCGCCGGCCTGCCCTCCAGCTCGACGTTGACCGCGACGCTGCTGGCCGCAGCGCCCAACCTCGCTCGCCTGCAGTGCGCCCTGCTGCCCGGGTTAGAGGCACTGGCAGAGAGTGCGTCGCTTCGTGAAGTCTGCCTTGTGGTCACGTCAGCCTCCGACCTCAAGTTCTTGGGGCCTCGCGCGTCAGGCCTGAAGCCCGCGGTCCCGGCGGCCGCGGCGTTCCTGCGGCGCGCCGATCAGCTCCACAACGTCGCCCTCCGGATCTTTGCGGCCGACGCCGGCCTGGCCCTGGTCGAGGCCCTTGCCTCTTGCGAGCGGTCCCAAGTCAAGACGCTGGCCCTGGACCTGTGTAAGGACGGTTCGTTCTCGTGGCTGCAGAAGCTGTTGGAGCCGCTCATAGCGCTGCTCGCGCTGCGGTGCCTCAAAGTGCAGGTGTCCGCCTGGCAGAAGGGCGACAAGGGAGACAAGCCGCTGCCGTGCCACCACGCCTGGCTGCACACTGCCCCCGTCAAGAGGCTCATGGCGGCCAACCGACGGCTGCGGCTGGTCGTGTGCGGCTTCCAGGGCGACACCAAGCCCAAGTACTGCTCCGGCGACGAACCCTGCGACGTGTGCTTGTTGGGTTGTGGGACATCGATGCCGTCAGAATGTACAAAACTCTTGGCCCGGGTAGGAAAAGTCGTTGGTGACAGTCATCTTGATGGTGAATAAAACCTGTGTTCTAAATTAATTGTTTTTGTACTCAGATTTTTCTTTTCTCTCTAAATAAATAATAAATTACCGTATGAGTGTTATGTAAACATTTTACCAGATATTTAATACATAAATCACATCACAAACTTGTGAGTTTCTTTCCAAACTTTGCCCTGCCGCTAAGGTGGGCTCAGGCTGTCGGAATCCCGCGACCGAGACAGTCAACGCAGGCGCAGGGTTGCCAGATCGTTGACTTTGGACGCCTGTGGCTGCGTAAAGTCACCACGAGATCGAGCCCCCTTCGCTTTTGGTGCCGCTGCCGGCGCTGCGCGCCGCCTTGAGACTGGCCGTGTCGGTAGTGGTAGTAGTCGGTGGAGACTTCTCGTCTGCTCTCGTCAGTCGTCAGCTGAGAAGGACGAACGACGACAACCTCCTAGACGCACTGCGCTTCGTGGCCCAGGCTTACTGGACTCGCTTAAAATAGCAGTAGTCGCTAGTCGCAGAGCATTTAATCTTCGTACACTGAGGTAGGCAATATTCCAGAAATGTGTAATTTCCTTACAGTGTATTTTGGATACGTAGAGAAAAAATAGGAGCGCCAGGTTGAAATCGTACCGGTCGTGTGCTTCCTGCCTCCACAGAAGGTGGTAAAAGAGGCTCGACGAACCAGGAACATTTACCTTCTACCCTGGTAGAACACGTTTGTCAAAATTTACTGTGGCTAGGTAGCCAGAATGAGCTCATTTTGACGTCAAATTAGGGTCTCTTCTTCATCCTCCGTTAGTCAACAAACATTCTGTCAAGTAGCTTTGGCTTGAGTCATGTAATAATTGGCGTCCAAAAATTATTTTCTTTTGAAAATGGTGAAGGCACTAGAGATACATTCTGCAGCAAGACCTTTTTCAAAACTTCTACTAAATAAACTTATCGGACTGATGATCTATAAAAGACCTACTACATATATGATAAATATGAGGCGGGAAGTGGAAGTGGCAGCATACATCTGTAGTCGGAGAAAAGCAGTGGTGCATTCAGTGCTTGGTGCAGATATAATTTTA
This sequence comes from Frankliniella occidentalis, assembly GCF_000697945.3. Classification (NCBI taxonomy): domain Eukaryota; kingdom Metazoa; phylum Arthropoda; class Insecta; order Thysanoptera; family Thripidae; genus Frankliniella; species Frankliniella occidentalis. The sequence continues at coordinate 297,373 of NW_026267300.1, read as the reverse complement.
TATAATTTCACTCCATCCTGTAGTAATTTTAGGAAAGGAATAAAATTTCTTCTACTGATTCATAACCAACCCAGAGCTACGATTCTCACATTTTTTTCTGTTTATTGTTAGTACGCTTCTCACTGGATGAACAAAGGTACAATGAAGGATTCCCTGTAAGCTGAAATGCGGGAGAATGCAGGCAAGAAGAAAACAGAAATAGATGCTTTAACATGATGACTTTCGTTTTCTCGTTCCCTGCCTTCTTCTGCATATCAACTTTACCAGAATGGTTGGTTGTGTGACAGTTCATCAAAAAGATGCTAATGTTTTATAGGCCGTTAAAAGGCAGTAACCCTAATGCATAGCTCCCTTATAATATTCTTAGAACCCCTTGTTTTTCCAGTTTGGTTATGAAATTTTGTTGTTTTTGATTTGATGGTCCTGTCCGAATCGCTATAAGATGTACTCTTTCTTGGTGAAATTACATCAAGAGTACAATGAGTACCAATTAGTACTCCTCTGTCTTTCAAGTTTTGACAACAATTTCCAATGGGTCGACGATAGGGTGATTGAGATTGGATGACTGGGACTGACTGGATGGTGACTGGAAAATGACTGGATTGGAATCTGTACACCGATTGGTGGAAGTTGCGCCCCCCCCC
>NW_026267300.1:287456-288524 GCF_000697945.3 Frankliniella occidentalis | reverse complement strand
CCCCCTCCCCCTTTTCTACCATCTCTCTCCCGCCTCCGCCGGTATCACTGCGTCCCCGCCGAATAAAAACAGCAAACTGCTTTTATGGCGGCTCCCGGCCCCACACCCTTTGGAGCGCCCCTCCCCGTCCCTCCGGAGGTGGCGGCGGCGTGGCCCTTTGGAGGCCCCTCGGGAGGGGAGGAGGGGTCGTAATGATAAGGGCGTTATCAATCAGGATTGTCGTCTCGGCTCATCGCCATAATGGTCGTGAGGAAATATGGGCGGTATCCTTCCACTCCACGGCCCGGCGGCTCCGGCAGCGGGCGCGCGCGGGGATAGGCAGCCGTTGTCCCCCGGCGCGGCGGCGGCGCGGACCAGACCGACTCGAATCCACACAAAGTACCCTGCGCGTCTCCACGGCGGCAGCGGAAGACCGCCGTTGAGCGGTGAGTGCTTCGTGCGGAAGAGGACGCTGAGTGAACAGGTAACGGTCGGGCAGCGAACGGGTTGGTGCTGGTCGAGATTCCACGCCACCGCCATCCTGTCTATGCCGCCTTCCACCACGCCCCCTGCCCCCTTCTTTTCCACTCCACTCTCTTCAGGAAACTCCATTTGTCCGACGTGAGGACGACGACGACGACCGGGGGATGGAGGAATGTGAGCGCGACGATCGGACGTTCGGTGGCGAGCAGTTCCAGTGAGAAACAGCACTTGAATCGACATCGAAATCGTCTTGGAACCAACGCCGGAACTGAGGAATCGACGTCGAAAACGATAGCGATTCAAAATGTATTCCTCAGTGAAAGTGCGATCTTCACTTTCTTTTTAAACTATCCGAGTGCGGCGGTCATTGCCCTGCAACATACCCGATTTTAATTTGTAGACGTTGTAGTATTTATAGTCATCTGCCTACTGCGAGGCCTACTGCATCCGAGTTCACTTGCTTTACGTCGCACTTTGTGAACCCCGAGGTGAACCCCCACCGAACTGCATTTCCGATACCCCCTCCCCCTCCTCCCCCTCGTCTCCCTATCTCTGCAAAGCCAGTTGTCCAGTAGCTCTTTGCCTCGTTTGTGTGTTCTCCTCACC
>NW_026267300.1:282365-287406 GCF_000697945.3 Frankliniella occidentalis | reverse complement strand
CCCCCCCCCCTCGGTTCTGTCAGTTGAGAGTGGGTCCTGAACTGATACCTGGTTACCTCAATCCAATAACATCCCCATTCTAATTGTGGACTATTGGTCAGGTTTAGGCGTGTTCCCGCCGCCCGTACAACCGCCGCCCTTCATCACGCCCATGCAGGATAGGTTGCCTACTTGTGAGGGGCGCCGACCGCCGGGGGTCCCACTTGAATACTATCATACCATCGCCTTGAAACAAAGCATTCCGGTAAAGTTAAAAATAAGAAGAATGCGGGGAACAAGATAACGGAAAGCTTTATGCGTTCACTCGTATACTTCTGTGTTATTGTTCCATCCATTCTTCTGCATTTCAGCGTTACCGGAATGCTCTATTGCGTGCCAGCCTGCCGCACGTACCTTTCTTTATTGCATTTCTCTCATTTTCAGCGAGAACGTCAGATTGATCGTTGATCCTGCGCCGAAAGCTGCTCAGGCTCATTGACGATAAGGAGCACCAGCAGCAGCATGGAGTGTGAAACCTGCAACGAAGAGTTCAACAAAGACGACCGAGCCCCCAAGATGGTGCCTTGCGGACATATGTCGTGCCTCAAGTGCCTTCAGGGAAATGCGACGTGGGAGTGCCCGGTCTGCTTCGCGGTAAGTTCAGCCTAGAGACTAAGTTTCAAACATTTTTAAAAAAGGTGCGCCTCGCTATTAAAAGAGGAGGGGGGGCATGTTTTCTTCTGAAAGAGTTACTCTTGTAACGAAAATCCCGAAAAACGTCATGTGAACGCTTGTGTTATAAAAAATGGGGGGGGGGGGTAACGCGCGTTTGGGCGTCTTTACGACGGAGTGCAATGTTACCAGCCTGCTCATCAGGCCCTATGGGCCTCTGGGTGCTTCCCCCCTCCCCTTCCCTCCTCATGGCTACGTACCTAGTGGGCGCGCTTGCTTGAAACTGGCGCCTGGCCGAGTCTTTGCGAGACCGCCATTTTGTATTCCCCTTTTTACAGTTTTGTCACTTTCTGATTTTGCAGGAGTTTGATTCGGCTCCCTCGTCTCTTCTTACCAACTTGACTGTGCTGCGGCTGCTCGAGCGCCAAGGCAGTTCCAGGTAATATAATGTAAGAACGTGATAGTGTCGCACTAAAATTACCAAACGGCTCCAACACACCGCGCGGTACTTTTCATTTTCTGTGACACTGCAAAAGCAAAAAAGTGTCCAAGGCCAGTAACATTTAGCACTTTGGTGCAGTTTAGTGCTTTTTTAGGAGTGCAGTTCTTTTGTGCCTCTTTAAAGCCACTGAAGTTATTAGCTCTCTAAAAAGGCAGATTAGTCCAACATCGCAGGCCACAGGCCAAACTAGACACTACATTTTTGCAATTCTTTGAATAGGAGCGGCTGGTGCGTGAGGTGCGGCGCCGCTGCCACTGGCCAGTGCTGGGACGAGCACCTTGTGCTCAACACCAAGGCCGCCGTGAGGCACCAGCTGGGGCCGCGCGTGCTGCAGCAGGCCGCCGGCCAGCTGGAGGGCCTCGAGTGCCGAGACCAGGAGGTCCTGCTGACCTTACTGTTTGCCGGGTCGTGGCACCTGAGCCTGCGGGGCGACGGCGGCCAGCTGCTGACCGGGACCGTGACCAACACCGAGGACCCGCTCGTCAAGGCCATGTGGCTGGTGCTGGCCGCGAGGGCCGGCCTCACTAAGCGGCCAACACCAGAGGGCGGGGACGGAGAGCTAACGGGCAGTTCTCGGGTGCCAGTAGCCGCTGTGACACCGACTGTGCAGACCAGAACTGCAGGCCGGGATCCTCGACCGCTCGGTCAGAGGCCCCCCTCTGCAGTCCGGCACCGACGACCTTCCAGGCCACGACCATACAATACCAGGGCCCTCAGCGTCCCACAACGTCCAAATCGTTCCACTTCCAGTTCTACTTCAGCAGACCGGCACTCACCACCTCCTCGTCAAAGCCCCTCTCTCACATTGTTGAGTCTACATGTGAAGGGCCTCACTCGCATAGCAAAGGAAGCGACAATGAGAGACGTGTCAAATGTAAGTGTGAAACTCATAACTGCTTATTTTAGCGATCTGTTTCTAGGTGGCTTATAAGCCCCGTGCACTGCTGTAGTTATGCTGTACCGCTGTATCTACGAGCGAGCGGGTTGCCCACCCGAGCGTTTCGATGCATATAATGTTAAATGCCGTTTAACTGATTTCTCTGTTCTGTAGGCGAAACGGCTTTGTGGTTTGGTCTGCAATGCGGACTTGGCTTGGAGCTTGCGGCTGCTGCAGCGTGCCGCGCCCAGCCTGACGGAGCTGAGCGTCCGGAACCCTGCCGAGGCCCACCTGCGTGCCGTGCACGCCATGCCGCGGCTGCGGAGGCTGGAGCTGTCGTGTGTCGACGGCGCCCTCGACGCGCTGCCCCTCGTGCTGCCCGAGCTCCCGCCCGGCCACAGCGGCCTGCAGTGGCTCAAGGTGGAGGGCCTCCGCCGCGCCACTCTGCAGTCGCTTCTCCTGGCCCACGGGCGGACCCTGGAGGAGCTGCTGCTCATCTTGCCCTGGACCAGCATGAGGCTGGACAGCCTGCTCCGGCCGTGCGGCCTGCGCGCGCTCAAGAGCTTCAAGCTGCGGAGGGACGGCGTCTGCTACCAGGGCCAATGCACGTGCCACGGGCTGCGTCTAGACGTGTTGCGGGTGCTGCCCGCCTGGGTCCAAGTCGAAGTGAGCTGCTTAAAATGTTGTGAAGAAACGGTGAAATCCTCAGACAAGTTTTAAGGGCTCTGCGGACACTATGGCCGTTATTTGGGTGACTACATAATTATGCATAATTGCATAATGAGACATGTCTTCTCCCTTTCTGACCCAGATTTCGTTTCTTTTTTTCATTTTTGTTACTGGCTTTAGCTGCTTTAGCAAATAAAGGTTTGCTCGAATTTTGTGAATTATTCCGTGTTTTGTCAAATCCAGAGATACAGCGAAGAGTGAATGTGACCGTAATGAATAAATGAAAATCGCTGTCGATTTGTGGCTGTGTTAATGGGGTGCGGCTTGAAGCTAAACTCAATGGGCAGCCGCGCAGCCTACCTGATTCACGTTGACCGGCGGGTACCCTGGTACTTTCGTTATATCTATTCAAGAGAGTCCCGTGGTTCCCTATATTAATAGCTGGGCGCCAGACGAACGGGACCGGAGCGCGGCGCTCCCGAAGCGCGTCTTTCTCTTAAGTTGATACAACATTTTGTGTCCGCCAAAACGAGGGGCGGCGCCGGTGGGTTGTGGGTAGAGGCCCTGAGGCCTCCTCGGCCCGTGGGCTGAGGTCGGCTCGGGCGACGCGCCGCCGGTATGGTCCGGGATGACGGGGCGGGCAGCGCGCAGAGAGGATATCCTTGTCCTCCTTCCGCTGGCCGGCTTAACTTTTCGTGCACTTACAGTCCTTTTGCTTTCTTTCCACCGCGTTCCGAGACACAAAAGACGAGAAGCCAGACTGGACGGGTGGGACCGGCAAGGGTGGGCAAAGGGCCGGGCCACAAAGGCCAACAAAGACAACTGTGTTCGAAAAGGTTGTTGTGTTATTGTGATGAGAAATTCGGCGCATTATGGTTGTGTGTGTGGGAGAGAAAGGAAAGTTCATCAAGGCGAGAGAAGCGGAGCGGGCCGCACTTTGTCGTCAGTGACTGTCCGCGAATTTCGCCCCCACCCGGCAATCTGGGGTTGCAGGAGGGGGCCTCTCAGAAACTCATTTATCGTCTGCCGGGCTGACTTGTGATCGGCCCCCCCACCCCACCCCGCTTTTCTGCAGCCACCCAGGAAATTGCGCGCGCGCAAAGATTCGAATTTTCTTTTATGCTCTCGCCTCTCTTCACAAATGGGTCGTGCAACAGTGTCATACCGTACACCCCGTGTTTGAATTGTATCCCGAGTCGGCGCTGCCTCGCTGCTGCCGCCTCTGCTTCCCTAGCAACAGGCGCGTGGCGTGGCGTAGTGGCGTCGTCCCCCTGCCCACAGAGGCCCAGCAGGAGCTGGCTGGCTCCCGCGGGCCCGGTACACCCCTCCTCGCCCCACTTCTCTCGCACTACTGACTCAACTCGTGTATACGACGCCATACGACGTCTGTATATTGCGCCGGCTCCACTTTACAGTCCATCCGTGGAATTCATAAAAAACGGTGAGCGCGGGCGCCGCCCGGTAAAGGCGAAATGAAATTTATGCCGAGTCGCTCGCCACGGCAGGCCGGCGTTGTCGCAGCAGCAGGAAGAGGAGGTGGAGAGAGGCGGGCAGCATACGTCTGCCCACTTTGGCGCTCGTGCCTTATGCCCTGCGCGCCCCTGACCTGGGCAGGAAGCGCACCAGCCAAGCAGGCCGGCTAACTTATGAAAAGCTGTGGCCCGCGGCTCCCAGTGGAGCGGTGCAGCCAACAACGGCGACATGACCGCCGGCCTTGCCGCCGGCACCGCACCAGAGGCAGCTGCCGTAGCGGGCCGGCCCGCGCCGCCGCCGTCTCTTTTGTACCGGAGCCGTTGTAATACCCGGCGGGCAGGACGGGGAGGGACGCGGAGGGGGGGGAGGGGGGGGCCCGAATACTCGCGCATTCCTATTTCCATGGGATACGCGATTGCGATGGCTCTGTTGAATTCCATCCGCATTTGCCGAAACTAAAGTTGGGGGCGCCTGGGGGCCGCGGTTGTTGCGGGCGCGGTGGTCGGGTGCTTGGCGGTGTGGGGTGCGGGGCGCGGGGGGCCTTCGCTGCGATTGCCACTTTGTTTTGGGCGCCACCCTTTCGGCCCTGGGCAATGTATGGATCTGTTTCGCGCCCCCCGGGGTGCGTCGCGCGGCTCGGCTCACGGGCTTGGCGGTGCGCGTTCAGAGAGCCTCGTGTTGGTGTGTAGTGTTGTGCTCGCCGCGCTGCTCCCCCGTGTCACGCGGCACCCGGGAGGCAGCAGGGCGGTACCAGAAAGGTACCCGGGAGTCGCCCCCCGGAGTGACGTCAGACCCGGGTGGGGGCTTTAGAGCGGCGATTACTCATTCCCGCCATGCCGTCTTTGGCAGACCGCCGGCCGAGGGCGGGG
>NW_026267300.1:272873-278005 GCF_000697945.3 Frankliniella occidentalis | reverse complement strand
CCCGCCCCCCCTCAAAGGCATTAGTCGCCGTAGGCATTCATTTTTCACGGTTTAATAAATGTGACGCTTTTGTCTTTTCCATATCCGACAGACCCTCGCCGCTCGGCCGCACTGCCGCTAGGCGAGCGAACTGTCAGTATGCCTCGCAACAATACCGGCCACACTTCCCCTTTTCCACCCCCGCCCCGCCAACGCGGAAAAGAGCCGGGCACAAGTAAAGTTCGGATGACGTGACGTGTTGTAACGTGTTGTTGCCCCCCCCCCCCCCGATCGACGCATCGGAACAATCGGAATCGTTTTATCCGCCCAACACACCTTCACCTTTCCAGCAAAACAGGTAAACGACTCGAATATCCCTAACTGGTCATTCCCTGCACAAAATCGTTCGGTGACCACGGCAAAAACTTTCACTACAGTGCAGTGGCGTCCATTCCCCTGCCGCCTGGGTTACAACCCTAAGAAGTTCAGATGTTGTACGCTAAATGTGTTCTGGTCTGGTGGAGCGTTTATAACAACAAATAGTAAAGAAGGGGCTCTGGGCTGGACCAAAGAGGCTGGACCGAGTGGGGGTCGTCACGTGACGTCATCGCTCATCTCGTCAGCTTCAGTTCGTTGCCGAGCGTGCTCGAGGCGAGGTGACTGTTGCGCGTTCCGCGTATCGTACGTCGTTTCCCCTCATATTTCCTTCGATTTCTTATAAAGTTTTACAATGAAAGTGGCTGTGCTGTGTACGTGCCCTTCGCTGACAATGATTGGCTCTCGCCGGAACGAAAGAGTAAGTAGCCTAAATCGTACGTTCTGTCTGGGTTGGAGGTTAGGCTTTCCTTACAGCTGTTTCTTGTGAATGGCTCCCACATGACCTTGAATTATCTTTCTGCTCAACGCGCAGCATTTCTAAACAACTCTTTTGTAATGTATTTAATTTCAAACGACCTAGCAAAACATGAGAATGAGGATTCATTAACTAAAAGTTTTCTCTGCGAAAAGTTGAGATATTAAAAATGTATAGATTTTTCTGTCATTCAGATGTTAGAAATCTTTATGCACTTCAAGTGAAAACCAAAGTTACATTAATCTAACTTACGTTGAGTCATTCTTTCCCATCTCAAGTGTGTAGCTGTCGTCACTAAAAAGACTTTAACTGTCAAACTCTAATTAGTGTTTAACTTCACATTGCCCTCGTATCGCAAGCCTCCTGTAGTAGATGAGTCCATCCCGTGTTTTTCTATGGGGCAGCAAGTTTAATTAAGAATAGACTAATTTGTATAGACCATTATATCGACTGTGGAAGAAGAAAGAAAAGAATCAAAAAGCACCCGAAACAGTATTGATAAACAGATCAAACCGTTCCCTTTTTCTAGTTTTCTTGACCAAGGTAATTATTCTGGACTTGTTGGTGTGCCACAGAGGTGTACAAAAATGATCTACACACTGGTTTTTGTTCCTGTTTTCCGGTACTTTTTGATTCTTTTCTTTCTTCTTCCCCATTCGGTGGAATGGTCTATTTTGAAAAAAACAACAAAAACACCGAAAACAACAGAGAATATTAGACTGAGTGTTAAATCAGTGTTCAAGGGTTACATGATACATGAATCAAAATTTAATCATTAGCTTTTTTAAGCCTCATTCAATGAAGTCTAGCCTCCAAACACCTTTCATGATTGGGTCAACAAATTAATTCATTGGTGTTTTACGTGTTAACGTTTTGACAAGTCTGTTGCCACTCGCCTGCTCCCCCGCCACCGTGGGCACCCCACAGCAAGTGTAGCTTGTCACATCCCATCACGGGTGGTTGCCCCCAACTGCACCGTGGTGTGCAATCGCTGATTGCCATGCCACGCCACCGCGGTGGCCATGACAACGAATGGTCATTGCTCGTTACCATGACAACCGGCATGGTCGCCTACCATGGCCTTGGTGCGGGTGCGCTGCCTCCCGCCTCTGCGACCCATCATCAACCCCCCCCCCCCTCTTCCACGCCAGCCGCTCTTTCCGTCCCCACTCGTCCCCCGCTTTCCCACCGAGGGCCTTTTCCACCATCATTTCAATCACGGCGACAAAGAGAAAGGAATATGCATATATTTATTTCAGCCAGACGCGTTGTTGGCACAAGCCGACGAACCTACCATGCATCACATGCGTTCTGGTTGAAGAGCGGTATAGTGAGCTTGTGCATGCACGTCGCCCCCCCCCCCCCCCGCATGCACTCCCACACGCACGCCAGCATACCGACAGCGGCGTCATGGGGTTTGTCACAAAGGAATACGAGGGATACGGCTGTCAGTCAGCGTCCGTGCGAGCGATTACCTGGGCCTGGGAAAGGGGCGGGGGAATGCCTTTGTAGCGGTCACTGTCCCTCGTATGCAGGAGGGTGCAGCGTGGCGTTGGGATGTTGGGATGCAAGGGCGCGGAAATAAGGGGGGGGGGGGCGGCTGGACCTGGGCCCTGGGCCCCCGACTCCCATGACGGACGCGCGCTCACCTGGCGTGCCGCTAACTCTTGTTTTTGTCGGAGCAGTAGCGAAAGGGGTAAGGGTGCGGGGGTGAGGGGACAGCCACCGGCAGCACGAAGAACGACGTGGATTTGAACCCGTCCGGGTCGTGACAATGACGTACGGCAGTCGCAGCCATGATGGGGGGATGGGGGGGGGTTGTGGTGCACGACGCGGACCCCGCCGGCGGACCCGCGTGCGCGCGACGGCGTCAACGACGTGGGTCCTGAGCTGTAGCCGGTCAAGGACCAAGCTAGGCATGAATTTCTTAACATTTGTTCTGTCTCCAACTTCGAGAATATCGGGGGAAATTCTGGATCTCCCATGAGTTTCCCGATTTTTGGTGGAATTTTGCTGGAATTTTTTTCAAGTTTGCATTTTTATAAATCTCTCATTGACCGTCATACAAAACGTAGAATTTTGAATGTCGTCGAGCACATTTTGAGACGCCCATTTCCCCGGGGCAGAAGGCCGTCGAGGGGCGCCCCTGGCGGCGGCCGGTGGTAGCTCGCACTTGCAGGGAGGGGGTGGGGGCGCAGCCTGTGGTCCCCGCCCCACCCCCTCCCCGCGTAGGGGGAGCACCGTGCTCCAGCGGGGCGTGGCGTGGCGGGGCGGGGCGGGGTGGGCGGCTGTCGGGGTGCGCAGAGGGGCGCGGCGGCGTCAGTGAGGTTCGGGTTGTCGTCGAGTCCGCCTCGGCGCGCGCTGCCTCTCTCTCTCGCCTCGCTCCTGTCGCGCTTCGCGTCCGCGACGCCGCTGCCCGGCCCGTCCCGGCGCAGACTGCCGGGTGTCGCGCCTCCCCCGCGGCTTCAACTGCGTCTTTGTCGGCGTGTGGTGGTGTTCCTGCGCCTCCGGGCGACACCCCGCGACGTCCTCGCGTCGTACCCTCACGTGTGTGTGGGTGTGTGTGTGTGCTTGTGACTATTTGTGTTTGCGACTGTGTTCGTGGCTGTTTGCACTTCGCTGCACAACCACGACCCCACTCCGGGGACTCTGTGTTGCCTCCCGTGAGTGCAGCCGATTTCCTGTGGATTTGACTCGCAATACTAAGAGGATACAGCGCTCGAGCGGTCGGCACAAGGTGAGTGCCAAAGGGGACGTTGGATACTTTCTCGCGGCAGTTTTTGGAGGAAAGGGCGTGTCCTGTTTTTCAAATAGTTTGAAGAATCTTTTTAATTTTCTTCGTCATCTTTTGATTTTATTACTCGGGTTTAAAGTGCGGATTCAGTCGCATTGGCCTCTATGTAGTTAAGGAACAAAACAAAAACAAAAAAAACAAGACAAAAAACTTAAAAAAAAAAACAGGATAGAATACCAGGGCGTTTTGGTCTTCTGTTCGCCTCAGTCGTTTCCATACATTATAAAACGCACACACTTTCTCTCCAGCGCTCCTTCCCGTCTCCCTTCCGTCCCTTTCACAATTTCAACGTGACCAACTCAGCTCTTCTATTTCCGCATGGAATGTCTTTTGCCCTAAAGTCGTGCGGACTTTCTCGAGCTGGGCTGCACGGCCCGGCAGCACTGAGTGGATCCTATGCTTTCCACGACGCTCTTCATGCAAAGTGAAGGACACGACAAAACGGAAAGAGAAACGAATTAATGTAGTGTCGTTTCTTTCCCGTTTTGCACGCCGTCAGTCGGTCGGTCGGTTCGTCGAGGAGAGGCAGAATATGAGTAAAATGTAAAGTGTGGGTGGGGTGCTGGGGGCGGGGGCCACGGCGCCTGGGCCTGGGGCAAGGACCGGCCTCGAGGCGGCGGCGGAGCGCAGCGCGCTTTCCAAGACCGGCCGACGACGACGCCCCGTCGGCCCGTCCTGCTGCGGGCCACCGCCCTTTCAGTTCGGCTTACGTGGTACTTACGTCGTGTGCGTCTTACGTCATCTCTCGTGTCACCCAGTCCTCCGTCCAGCCCACCACCCACACCTCTCCGACCTGCCCGCACCGCACCCACCACGCCACCCCATCTTTCTATCTCTGACTCCCTCTGCTTCTCTCTCCCCCTCTCCCCCTCTCTCTCGATCTTCCTCTCTGCCTCCCGCCCTCCTCTCTCCTGACAGCCTTCTCTCGGGTACCTATTATTCGCGGTGGGGGGCGTGTCCGTGCAGCGCGGTGGTGGTACCTGGTGGTACCTAATTACCTTTGAGGACCTTTTATCCACATGTTCGCGTGTTTATCCGTCGAGAGACGGTGTCGGTCCTGTGCGGTCCTGTGTTTGTGAGCCTGTTCGGACTTTGCACAGGGACAACAAAGGCCGTAGCACATAGCGCCTTTTGAAGGCATCACCAGTGGTGGGACGAATGTAATTTGATTTTCTTTCGTGTTTTTTGTTTTACCCTAATGTTTTCTGTTTAGGGACATCTATTTTGGTTTTGATAACCACAATATTCAGGTAAAGACTAGACAACAAAAAAAAACGACACCCGTACAAAATTGATCTGTGTGTGCGATTTTCTGCCAACTGGAATCAAAGAGCCCACGAGGTTGCAGTTTTCCTCCCGCAGTACGCTATAGCGTAAGCCCCTCCCTATGGCGCGGCGTGGCGCGTCGCCAGGTGGGGCGGTGCGGAGGTGGAGGTGGACGACAAACAATATTTGTTCGGTGGGCCCCGTACACGGCACACGTGGTCCAAACGAGATCGCGTTCCC
>NW_026267300.1:270639-272823 GCF_000697945.3 Frankliniella occidentalis | reverse complement strand
GAGCCGTAAATCTCATTAAGTTGGCGAACAATCGAATCGGTTCGAGCAGCGGAGAAGGGCGCAGGGCGCCCCCCATCCCCTGAAGTAGTAAGAGGTGCAGCGCATTCTCAGACAGTCGACTACTCAGTATTGGAAAGTCGTCCCGTTGGCCCGGAATGCAGACGGTAATCAGCGCGGTGTCCAGACCGCACCGGCGCACCGCACCGCCAGCGCCGCGCCCGCGCCAACTGGGCCAACCAGCGCGGAGCCCTTCAGACCCGCCCTCTCCTCCGGCTGACTCTAGGTCGCCTCCGCGGGGCGGCAGCGGGCCGTCATCCGCGCGGGAGGTGCGCTATGGCTCGACCGACGACTTTATTGGGGTTTGGAGAGAAGAGCGGCGTGCTTTGGTGTGGTGGTTGGGTTGGCGGGTGTCGGGCGCCTGTCGATAGGCAGCCTGATCGCCGCTGGGCAGCCGTGCGACTTGTATTGCCTATCTTGGCGTTGGCAGGCGCTCGGCCGCGCGGCCCGGCAGGGGCAGTGGGCGAGGCGATGGCGCAGCGTAAATGGCGTTGACGACCCGCTCAACTTCACTTCTTCAACTTCAAAAAAATGCTTGTTTAGAGCGAACTAGAGCCACCCGTTCGTAACTCGGGTTCCGCAGTCAGGCCTCGGTCGGCCCATCGTAGAGGGCAGTGCTCTTGCTGGTGAGTCCGAAAGTCCGCCACAGCCCGTCACACCCGCACCGACATCTCTGGTTTGCACTCTTATCTGTTTTAGCTCAGGCTAGGGTGGTGCGCGGTGCGAACGGTCCAGGCGGCGTTGAGTAGCAGTCTGTGGTGCCTAGGGAGAGTAAAGGTGTGAGTGTTGTGTGTGTAAAAAGGCAGCGGGGCAAGGGGTGGGTTGGGGGGGGGGGCCACCCCACCCCGCTTTTCTGCAGCCACCCAGGAAATTGCGCGCGCGCAAAGATTCGAATTTTCTTTTATGCTCTCGCCTCTCTTCACAAATGGGTCGTGCAACAGTGTCATACCGTACACCCCGTGTTTGAATTGTATCCCGAGTCGGCGCTGCCTCGCTGCTGCCGCCTCTGCTTCCCTAGCAACAGGCGCGTGGCGTGGCGTAGTGGCGTCGTCCCCCTGCCCACAGAGGCCCAGCAGGAGCTGGCTGGCTCCCGCGGGCCCGGTACACCCCTCCTCGCCCCACTTCTCTCGCACTACTGACTCAACTCGTGTATACGACGCCATACGACGTCTGTATATTGCGCCGGCTCCACTTTACAGTCCATCCGTGGAATTCATAAAAAACGGTGAGCGCGGGCGCCGCCCGGTAAAGGCGAAATGAAATTTATGCCGAGTCGCTCGCCACGGCAGGCCGGCGTTGTCGCAGCAGCAGGAAGAGGTGGTGGAGAGAGGCGGGCAGCATACGTCTGCCCACTTTGGCGCTCGTGCCTTGTGCCGTGCGCGCCCCTGGCCTGGGCAGGAAGCGCACAAGCCAAAGCAGGCCGGCTAACTTATGAAAAGCTGTGGCCCGCGGCTCCCAGTGGAGCGGTGCAGCCAACAACGGCGACATGACCGCCGGCCTTGCCGCCGGCACCGCACCAGAGGCAGCTGCCGTAGCGGGCCGGCCCGCGCTGCCGCCGTCTCTTTTGTACTGGAGCCGTTGTAATACCCGGCGGGCAGGACGGGGAGGAACGCGGAGGAGGGGCGGGCAGCGGCCCGGATACTCGCGCATTCCTATTTCCATGGGATACGCGATTGCGATGGCTCTGTTGAATTCCATCCGCATTTGCCGAAACTAAAGTTGGGGGCGCCTGGGGGCCGCGGTTGTTGCGGGCGCGGTGGTCGGGTGCTTGGCGGTGTGGGGTGCGGGGCGCGGGGGGCCTTCGCTGCGATTGCCACTTTGTTTTGGGCGCCACCCTTTCGGCCCTGGGCAATGTATGGATCTGTTTCGCGCCCCCCGGGGTGCGTCGCGCGGCTCGGCTCACGGGCTTGGCGGTGCGCGTTCAGAGAGCCTCGTGTTGGTGTGTAGTGTTGTGCTCGCCGCGCTGCTCCCCCGTGTCACGCGGCACCCGGGAGGCAGCAGGGCGGTACCAGAAAGGTACCCGGGAGTCGCCCCCCGGAGTGACGTCAGACCCGGGTGGGGGCTTTAGAGCGGCGATTACTCATTCCCGCCATGCCGTCTTTGGCAGACCGCCGGCCGAGGGCGGGG
>NW_026267300.1:260792-262244 GCF_000697945.3 Frankliniella occidentalis | reverse complement strand
GGGGGGGGTCGTAATTTGGTTTGATTCCCGTAACAGAGACAGCAGCAATCGTGCCCGCAGCAGCGCCGCGCGCTCCCCGGTGTGTAGTGTACCTGCCCGCCAGCCGCGCAGTGGTTCGGCATTGGTTTTCAACGGCGTGGGCAAAATGGATTTGCTGCCAGATTCTGAGGATTCTGATGCGTTTTGGAATCAATTTTCGTTTTAACGTGTACCGCGTGTTCCGGCTCTTACATGCCAGTACGGTGGGTTGCATCAGAAACGGCTCGCGACGGCTGTCGGGAGCACGCAGGATTTCGCGCACCCCCGCGGAACCGCGAGCCTCCTCGTGGAACCGCGGGGGATGCGAGAAATCCTGCATGCGCGTTCCAGACAGCGCCTGCGAGCCAGCGCATATATGCAATCCGCCATACTGGCATGTAGGAGCCGGGACAGCCGGTAGTGTGCCGTATGGTTTTTCATCACCCCTTTTTTATTTCGTTACGTCTGGTACGCAGCAAATATTAACATTTCACACGAAGGCTAACTATCACATGACATGACTCTTAGCTGTCGTGTGCAACGAGTAAAGACACGCAAGACGAACAATGATCGCAAAACTTTTGCCATACGTATTTATGTTTCAGTTATCAGCAATCTACAGGGAAAATTTAAGGCCTTACACGTCATAGTTAGGCCTATAGTTTTCAACATGTCGTTTCAGGTTATTTTTAGGGGTTAAAACAATTCATTTGATGAAACCTAGATCTCTTATTAAACATACCAAACAAAAAACTAGTTCCATAAACTTTGGGTTTATACTTTTATAAACTTTACTGAGGTGCTCCCAAACCTGTCTACATGTATGAGAGAAATAAACACAGACCTACTCGCAAATTTGTATTACCTGGTGTCAAGATCGATGCCTGATTTCTATTTTTTTTCTTCAGAAAAGAAAGGTCGAGTCTTGGAGCGTGTTGGCCCAGCAGGATGAGTGGGTGGAAACGGATCGTAGCGCTTCCTGTGGCCTTCAAAATTGCACTCTCCTCATCCCCATCTTCCCCTTTTCGTCCCCCGCGAAAGGGAAAAAAATTACTTTGCATTAATTAAGCGCGTATTCCGCATTTGCATTTATAATTCTTTCGGCTCCCACCCACTTCCTCTCCTGCTGGCCCGAACCACCTCGATGGTCACTCGTCTCTAAACAAGACATATAATTTTACGAAAAAGTGCAATTTAGCAGTTTTATTCTATTAGCTGTGGTGCGCGCCTTGCTCTGCTCGTTGATTTTTTTTTCTGTGAAGTGTAAATATGGTTAAGTAATCTTACGTAGGGGAGAGAGGGCACATTGGTCCGTTTTTTTTCTTTTTGTTCCCAATGCTGCATGTGACGAGCTAAAAATTAATTTCCTGGTTCGCCAAGTTTAAGTTTGGTCCTTACTTTACACCGGAAAACCAGTCGCAACACTTTTCAGTT
>NW_026267300.1:258705-259932 GCF_000697945.3 Frankliniella occidentalis | reverse complement strand
CGGTCACTGGTCAGGTCACCCCCGTATGCAGATGCTGCTCGCGGCGGGCCGGGCGGCGGTCGCACACGCGCGGCGTACAGCGCTCCGTATAAAGTGGGACGTGCACTGCAGGTGGGAGTCGTGCCGGCGTTTTACATACTAAGCGCGGCCGGGCCGTGAGCTCCGGATAAAACACACCCTCGTTAAGGCCGGCTCCCTCCCTTTGCGCTCTTACATTCTCCACCCCCCCCCCCCCGTTTTCTCTCTTTCTCCTTCTCCCTCCTTTTTGTTTTTTTTCGGGTGTCTTAACCTTTTGTCCAATCTCTCGTTGTGTGTTTCTGCTTTGCGTAGCTCTGACCTACGTTTATCTGTGGAGGAACGTTGAGGGAGAACGCCCTTTCCTCCGCCACATTCGTGCTTAATGGCTCCGGAGTGCGGCGCTTTCAATATAACTTTCCGTTGGTGGCGCGGGGGCCGGCTTAGAGGGCAGCGGTGAGCCCGAATGTAATGACGGTGGGGCTGGGGGCGGGGCGGGCGGCCCGGGCACTCGGCGATGGAAACATTATGCATAATACGCACCGCCTGGGGTGTGATCACGGTGTGATCCGCTGACCCAAATGGTGGCGGGGAGGGGCTGGGCGAGGACACTCGGCCGCACGCACGGCGGCCCCGCCGCGCCTTGCGACCGTAACGCGTCCTCATCGGCCTCCTCGGCTCACACCTGCGCCGCCTCCGCCCCGCACTCTACATACCGCCCCCATACCCCTACCGCCCCCGCACCCCCCGACACGCACACACCAGCCGGGCCTACCCCACCCACCGCTACCCCACCGTCACCGCGTCCTTCGGAACCCACCCCGCCTGCCAGCAGCCAGCGCGCCACCCCCGGCCCAGCAGCAGAGCTCTGTGCATACATATTTAGAGGGCGGCTTGGTGAGGCTGGGTAGGGCGGCGTGGATCGGTGGGGCACGGCCCAGCCCCAGCCGCGACCCCCTGGGAGCCCGCCCCGTCCTGCGGTGCGGATAGCGATACGTTGCGCGGGGATTGGCGTCCACGACATGGCAAACAAGTTCATCGCGCAGCTTCGTAGCCCTGTACTACTGGATCCGTGGATCCGCCTCGAGCGTCCCCCGGCGGACCGCGCTCGGCGTCCCCAGGGGTCGCCCTCCACGTCGCGCACCTCCGTCTTCTCCGTCGGCACATGCGGCCCTCGACGTCCTCCACTGGTCCCTGACCCGCCCCGCCCCC
>NW_026267300.1:256851-258275 GCF_000697945.3 Frankliniella occidentalis | reverse complement strand
GGGGCGGGGGAGGCCTGTCGTTCCTCTCGGCCGTCCCTTCCGGCCTCTCGCACCCCCTTCCCCTGGACCAGATTCCACAAGCCCCCCTTCCCCTCCCACCCCGTCCAATCCATCTGGGGACCGCCACTGGCTTAGCCGCCCGCCACGCCCCGATACCTAAAGCCCGTGCCGCCAGTCTGCGGCTCAGCCTCGTTGCCTCGCCTACCCCGCCACGCCCCGCCGACCGCCGACGTGTTGCAAAGTGTGGACGAGCTCGGCACAACACAGCGGCCCCGGCCAGTTGGATTTGCTTTGATTTGGCAGCGGCTTGTGTTTCCTCCCTACCTCACTCCGTCCCACTATCCGCCACGCCACGCCACGCCACGCCCCACACGCACGCACTTCTCTAACAAAGTCGAACCCGGCGGTCGGCTAGCGAGCATTCCACATCTCTCCTCCCTCTCCCCCTTCCTTATTTCTTTCCGTCCGCCCCACCATGTCTCCACCTCTCTCTCCCCCCCCCTTCCCCCCCTTCCCCCTCCCCCTCATTGTGTCTGTACAGTGCCCAGAATAAAAGTGATCCCTATTGCCCCCGGACTACGTTGGACTTAAGCCCGCGCGAGGCGCTCACATTCGGGATCTGGGAGGCGGGGGTAAATCGGAGCACAGGGCTAAGAGGGGGCAGTGAGGAAGCGGAGAGGGAGGGGAAGGGCTCTGTAAAATGCTGCTTGCAAACTATATTCTTTGCAACGTTGGAAAGCATTTGCAAGCTTTGTATTGCAAAGAGATTCTTTGCAAGATGTCAGAGTCCTTGCAAAAAATGTGTTTGCATTGCAAAAGAAATGGTTTGCAAGCTTTCTAAACAACTAAATTGTATTACAAATCTTCAAAAATTCTTCGAAAGCTGCAAGGAAAATAATTGCTTGCAATGAACGCATTCTTTTGCTGGCCGCCGCTCGTGCTCTGCAGCTCTCGGCCGGACCGTCGGCGTCTCTGCATCTATTTCTTGGCGCGGTGGAAAAGAAGGAATTGGAAAATAAAAGGAGGTGACCCGGTTCGGTTAGGGCCGCAATGTTGTGCCGAGAAAGAGGGGGGGGGGGCAACCGCAGCTCGATGTCTCCCCAGGGCATTCGCCCCGCTCCTCTGCAACAGCTGTGGTGGGAAAGAGAGAGAGTGTGTCTGTTGGGGGGGGGGGGGTATGCGTTGGGTTGTGACTCCGCCTTTTCCGCCTGCCGATCTCTGCCCGGGGTCCTTTGAACCTACTTACCCGGGATTGAATGCGTCACAAGTGGCACGGAGGGGTGCCGGGCGGCTGATTTGCGGAATGTGCAGGCGGCAATGCTCTCCACCTCCTACTTACTTCCTCGTCCCCCACACCATGCTCCTCTGGCTCCTCCTCCTTGCTCCTCCTCGCTCTTCCTCTTTGCTCCTCCTCGCTCTTCCTC
>NW_026267300.1:254115-255196 GCF_000697945.3 Frankliniella occidentalis | reverse complement strand
TTCGTACTCAGTGATGCTGTAAAGATTACGATTTCATGACTTTGTCAAATATAAGCACAAATAAATTTGTTAATCTGTTTAATTTTTGCATCCAATGTCAAAATCTATTAAGAAAACGCAGCTCTCAAGAAATACGTCTTGGAAAAAGAGTCTATGTACTAAAACTTTGTAATATCTATTGACTCATAAAACATTCGAACGTAAAGCCGAGCGTAAATCATCCTTTTTTTTTGAACAATGGGTACGGTATTTTATGTTGGTTATAATATTTTGTGTATGTCGTGTTGACAGCTGCTTCACGTTACTCTCGGCGTGGTGATGCGGGACCAGGTCGCCGATGGAGCGGCCTCAGGATACCACTGAACTCAGGTGAGTCGACCAGAACTACCTGACTTCAGAGTTGACTTGAAGAAAAACAAGTAACCCAAGGTTCGTTCCTTGGTCCGTTTGAAAAAAAATCATAAAAGTAAAACGGTTACTTGTGCAGGTTACAGATAATGTTTCCATGCTGTGTTGTAACATTACAATTTAAAATTTTAAAATTACAAGCTCTCTAATTCATTGGCGAACAAGGACGGGCTTGTCTTAAATTTACAAAATATTTTGTATGTCAAAAGCACAAAATGTGTTGTAAATTTTCGACTATATATCTTTTACAGTGGGGTACAAATATAAGAGAGGGCTATACAAAAATAGCAGTTGGTGGCGTCGTAACGACCAAAGGAGGCGGACGGAGTTACAAATTGAGATAAATCGGAAAGCGACCACAACAAAGATTCGAATAACATAAAAGAAAATGTCATCCGTTCTACTGGCCGGAACAGTAATGGATGGACTCATTGCTCGGGCCACCCAGCCATACTTCTTCCGAATGGCTCCTTCATTTCTTCGCATGTTCATCAGAGGGCGCCTGCGGGCGGGGCGATAGGCAGACCCGCTGGGCCGCCGTGGGGGCCGGGCTGGCCTACCCCGCCGGGGGCCCCGCGAGCACCACTACTTGTGAGGCTGCGCCGGGGGCTTCGCGAGGCCAGCGCGACGGGCGGTGGGGAGCTTGAGGGGCTGGGAAGGAGTTGGAGGGGGG
>NW_026267300.1:250957-252399 GCF_000697945.3 Frankliniella occidentalis | reverse complement strand
GGACTCACTTTGATTAAACCTGAATTGCGATCTACCTATACCCCCTGTTACAAATCAGCCCACCAGGGAGTTCAGCAGCTCAATTCATCCAGTCGTCATTGAACAAAGTAGCAGAAAGAAAACGATACAAAAAAGAAATCAGCGACAAATGGAATTTCGAATACGCGGCGGGCGTGGTTGTTTTCCTCTAATTGCGACTGACGTGATGGGGTGACCTTGCGCGGGCGGGCGCGGTTGGTGCGAGCGGGCAGAGGCAGTTCTTACCGAGATTAAGCCTAAACAATACAATCCAATAATAAATGAATATTTATAGTCGTAGTTGTAGGTTTTTTTCTCACATGACCATTTTTTAAAACTTTGACCTAGAGCATCCTATAGAAACAGACTAGTTGAAAGCGAAGTTGAAAGTGTTAAACAAGCAGACACCTTTCCGCGAAACGAGGTTAAGCTTAATTCACTTCGAATATCATTAAATGGAATTTGCAAATAATAGTTTTGTTTTCGCGTCACTTTTGTGATCTCTCTCTCTCTCTCTCTCTCTCTCTCTCTCTCTCTCTCTCTCTCTCTCTCTCTCAGCTTCTTTATCACATTTTTCAATACTGTGAGCGACACCGATTGTTTCAATCTTGCGGGCAAAAAAACAGCATTCTCTGATAAAACAAAAGCAGGGGCGCCACTAGAATGAAGGTACGCCGTAACCGAATGCACACGGCTTGCTTCGCTCACAATGCGATATCAGGGATGAATAGCTGATGGAGGGGGCTAAGTGACGGGCGTGGCGAGGGGCGAGGCGTGGCGGAGCGTGGCCGGGAGCGGCGGGGCGCGGCGGCCGTGATGGGGCCCCCGCCCGGGCCGCGGCGAGGCGGCCGTTGTGTGCGGCGCGGCCAGAAATGCACTTCGAGCCAGCGGGTCGTAATGCAGCACTAGAGTGGCATTTCAGAGAGCTGACGGAGAGCTGACGGGGTGGGAGAGAGAGAGAGAGAGAGAGAGAGAGAGAGAGATAATGGGGCCAGGATAATCTGGATCTGGGATAACTCTTTGTTGAGAGGCGACAATGCAATCAGGAGGGAGGGGTGGACCCACGGAACCCCTAAGCAGCGCCGCCGCGACCCAAACCCGCTTACCAGGAGCAGCATTCGCAGATCAAGAGGGCGGGCACAGAAAGAGTGGGGCCGCGGCCGGGGCTGGTGTGGGGGAGGTGGGGTGGTGTGCGTCGTCGTGTGGTCGGCATATCAGCAGGGAGCAAGACGGGGTTGGGGATAAAAGGGTGGCTGTTCGGCGAGAGAGACAGAGAGGAAGAGAGAGGGAGGGAGGGAGGAGGGGGTGAAGGCGAGAGGAGGGCTTCTCTAAATAAACTGCCGGCGACAGTGAAACAGACGGCGAGTGATAGAATGGCGGGGGAATGCGTAGGTATGCGCCACGAGGGAGCAAGCCCCCCCCCC
>NW_026267300.1:245178-250257 GCF_000697945.3 Frankliniella occidentalis | reverse complement strand
CTCTCTCCCCTCTCTCTCCCCTCTCTCTCTCTCTCTGAAAACGCAAGTGTGTAAAATTTCGCACACTTGAGGTATATACAAAAGTGTGAAGTTTTCTTTAAAATCCACAAAAATTCTGATGTGTCTCCATGTGAACGAATTTCGTTTACACATCTGCCGTGAAGCGAAAAAAGGTACTTAGTGAACTTGTTTCTATGACCCTTAATTGATTTGTAAGGGCCGTCTGGTACATCCGAGGGATCCTCCGCTCGCCAACTCGTAGTGCACTAGGAGGAAAAGGCGCAAGATGCTCGCTATGCGATAACTCGAGAAAACTGGCGGATACTCGCGCAACTCGTTGTCCCGGGTATAGCTGTGAATGCGTAGCAGTGTTGCGGGGTTGCATACTCAGTATGGCCGCAGGGGCCATGGCCCCTTACAGATGTAAAAAGTAGGCAAACCCACAACACTGCTGCGCATTCACAGTAACACTCGGTACACACACACACTTGGAGAGTGAAGGGCTCCTCGGGTACATCGGAATCTCCCAAAAAATGAAATTGGGAAGTTGGTTTTTAGTACAAGTTAACTAATTAGGATGACTGCATGCAACAAACGGCTTTGACAGTTGATTTCTTCTCCTTCTTGCTTCACGGCATTACGAGTGTGCCACATTCACTTGTTTGCGGTGTGTGTCCGCTTGTGTCTTCACTCCCGTGCTCGTTGCTTGCTCACTCCCCTTTGCCGCCGGCCCGATCACAGCCTCCCCTGTATAAGCAGCGAGCAGCTCGGAAGCGTTTATTTATTGCCGTGGATCGCACTGCTACACTCGTCCCGCCCACCAAGAAATGTTAATGGGACCTCTTTATCACCTCGTCGTTTAGTTTGCAGGCAAATTAGGAAACCGTAGGCCTCGGCACTGCAATAAGGACGGTAAATCTATTTCCCTTCGGCGCGCAGACTGGGTTTATTTATCGCCTGTATTTGGAGGACAAAGAGTCTCTCTCGTTCTCTCTCTGCTTCTCTTTCTCTGTGGCCCTCTCTCTTTCACTCCCTTTCTCACTCGCTCTCACTTTCCCTCGCACTCCATTTCTCGTTTGCCCGCTCTATCTGGCACAGAACCCTCTTTGTTGGCCATGCACTGGTGTGGTGAGACTTGTGTTCGCAGTTTATATATCGGCTGAGGTAGATTGCATGGTTATAACGGGGAGCTCATAAAGGTGGGTAGTCGGGGTATCGGGTAGGGTAGTGCGCTAAGCGGGGGACTGTCTTCAGCTGGGTGGATGCCATGTTGGTGTGGCTTGATCGCGGTACATACCTCTTGCGGTATCCCTCATCCCCCATTTCCCTCTACTCCCCCCCCCCCCACGTCCCCCGTCGCTGTCTCTCTGCCGCTCTGCTTGTGGTCGTGGCCTTGCTGGCTCGGACCCTCCTCCACCACCGCCCTTTGCCCGTTAACTAGCGCCTCTTATTAAATCTGCTGATTGGCTGGACCCCGTTGGGTGGGGTGGGGCGGGGCGGGGCGGTCTCGTCCCCCGGACCCTCTGTGGGTCAGATTGCCGCCCGACCGCCGCATCCTTGCTTGTTATTATCTTTATTGTGTGTACCTGGGCGCCGGTCCGCCGGTCGTGGAGCCCAGCCCGGGGACGTCGTCGTTTGCGTTATGCCGCACCTCCCTTGGCCCTGCCTCTTGCCCTCGAGGGAAGGCGACCGCGCGCCCAGCCCCTAAATGCAGCCCCTCAGACCCTCCGACATGCTCGGCGTCCCTTATGCCCCATCTCCGCCCGGGCTGGCCCCGGCCTGCGAGGCCAACGCGTCCGTCAATCTCCGTATGTGGTTTCCTGCCGTCGCGGCCTGTAAGGATGGATGTGCGTCACGGGGGCCTCGGGGCCCTCGGGGGCAGCACATAGGTCGAGCGACACTGCAAACTAGTTTGTTATGCTGAGAATAATGTTGCAGCTCTGTAATAATACTCATTTCTTCGCTATGTAGCTTACAAACTAGTTTGACAATAAAGTACTTTATGCGTAGAAATTCATAATAGGCAACTTTCGCAAAACTGCTCCGATTTATTATCGAGATTGTCTATACCTTATCATCGCACAGTACGTTGATAGTTTATCAAACGCAAAGTTGCCAGGAGGAATTGAGTGTTTTGACAAGATTGAACACCTTTTTTAAAAATGAAATTAGTTTGAAAGGAGCTTACCAACCCTTTTGAATTACACGGCCGCCTGAATTGTTCGCAGCTTTCAAATTTCCAAATTGTTTGCGAGGTTTATCAGTGAAGGGACAGGGGCCCGCAATGCCGCAATCTGCCGAAAACCACGTCACTGCCGCTCCGGGGGACGGGAGGCAGGGTGCGGCGGAGGGTTTGGGCGGGAAATGACTGGTTTGACACACATCGAATGTCAATTACACCCATCGAGGGTGTGGCGTGGCGTGGCGGGGAGCGGCGTGGCGGAGAGTGGCGCACCCGCCTTCATCCCTCGCCTTGCTTCGACAGCGCCTTGATGGCGGCGATGACACGCCAAAGGCTCTGAGGGTGCGTCGACCCTCGGGGGTAGAAAAGGGAAGGGGGGTGGGGGGACCGCTGTAATGGAATGGGCACCCCAAGGAAATGATCGTGAGGGAGAAGAGGCTTTACGGGCCGGGGGTTGGGGGTTGTGGCCGGGGGGTAATCAATCGGTGTCTCTTTTGTGACGTCCCTCACATAAAACTTGTCCATCGTACGTGTTTTAATCGCTACATTTTTCATTTATTATCTGACTTGAGCCCCCCCTCTCCACCCCCCGAAACATCATCATTGCCGATTTGACGTTTGTTTGGCGGCCGCGTATAAGGGAGGGGGCGGCGAAGGGGAGAGAAGGAGGGCGGGGGAAGAGACGCCTATCATTTCTGGTAGTTTCCCAATCATCGAGATTGGCATCGCGACCAGTGGTGTGGTGTGGCGTGGTGTGTCGGGAAGTGGGGGGGGCACCCCGGGCTATGTAGGGCAAGTGGAGCGCTGCTGGACGACTGCTGGCCCTGACTGGTCGAGCCATCAACTCTTTGCTTTCCTCAAACATGTTGATTACATTTTCGCAGGCGTCAGATTTTTTACCTCGTTCCGTTCGTATTCCTTAATTTGCCATGCCAGCTACTCGTTTCTCATCACTGTCCAGCTTTTCGTGAAAAAGTGGACGTTGTCGCGAGTCGGGCGAGAAAAAAAGCAGGCGCTGGGTACTTACAACATTTTCCTCGCTTATTTTTTAATCCGTCGAAAATCCCCTGCATAAAGAAATAGAAGGGTCTGGTTTTTTAAACCACGCCCGATTCCTCTTTCGTGTGGTGTGGTGTGGTGTGCAACACTTCGAACCGGTCGGTGCTATTTCGGCTGGACCACCCGGTACAGCAACGCGTGGTGTTCTGGCTCTGGCCAGGGCGGGAGGCAAATGGTCCGAGGAGAGAAAGGAGGAATTGAAAGGGGTGCGCAAAGATTGCAAGGGGGGGAGGGGCATTCAACCGCCCTAAAACACGACAGGAGTGGGACACAGCAGTGGGTGGGCAGACAGGCGGACCGACCCCGACCGACCCACCGAGAGGGAGCGAAGCTGAAATCAGACATTTTATCGCCGGGCTGCCCTGCCCTGCAGTGTCCTGTGGACCCACACCGGCTGGCTGCTGTGAGGTGTCTGCAGCGCTGCACTGAACCACGCGTGGCAAGCATGCGACAAGGTCTGCTCTATCTAAGTGTTGAACATTTTTCCACTTGTAAGTGGCCTACTTATGTTCTACACTTTGTAAATGTAGATGTTAGACGTACGCCTTTTTTTAGGTATAGATCGAAAACGTTCTTTATTAACTATTTATATGGCACAGTGATTATTTTTTTGTTTTGATTCGATTCTATGGCCACTTTGAGAAAAAAGTGCAAGCTTTGTGGAACTTTCTCAGACTTTGACAACTCGTTTTGAAAGAGGGTTTTCGTACGATCACTTGAGTCCTCAATTCTTAAGATTCGTTAGTCTAAATTCGTTTGAAAGTTTGTAAAAGTTATCTCTATCTGCTCTCGTCACCTCCTAACTTGGCCACAATGGCCAGCCACACAAAATCAGACCTTGTTAATAACCGTAGTGTAAGTCGTCATGCGCACTTGCTACGGCACCTCGCAACGGCATGAGAAACTAACTGAAGTGCCCTATGTTCCCGTGCCTATGCTACGCATGCACCTCGAGTGGTGCTGCTATGATATACCTCTGCTCCTCTAGGGGTCCTGCCTGCAGTGCCGTTGCACATTTTGTTTTTGTTCTCTATGGCTTGCTTTTTTCCCCCAAACTCTATATTCTGCTCCGGATTTAGGACGGAAAGGGGCTTAGCTTCTCGCGTTGCGCGTGCTTTAGCCTTTTTGCATCATCTAGCTTTATATTCTTTGTTTTTTCGTGTTTTTCCTCCCCTTTCTTCCTGCCGGCGCCGTTCGATGTGCCATCAATTTCGCCTAGATTGTTTCTCGTGGCTTTTGCCGAGGAGTGGGTTCGTGCCACTGTGTGTGTCGTCAGGACGATACGCGTGGGGGGCGAGGACGTTGGTGGATGCGTGTTTGTGTGTGCGTGTGCGTGTGTGCGCGTGCGTGTGCGTGCGCGCTCGCGCAGCCCGTTTAGCCTCGTGCGTCTGCTCAGGGATACGCAAATGGACTGATTGCTGTGGGAAAGAAGCCCGCTCTCGACCGAGTTGGCGCGGGGCGGGGCCCTTTGTACGCGTTATTGATAGGCCTCTGTAGGATGATGTATCGCCGTGTGAGAGGGGGCGGTGGCGGCGGCGTCAGCGTCAGCCCGACAGAGTGTATCGACTTGGAGGGGGTTGGGGGGGAGGGGAGGGGGCGGCAGTTATCCGGGCGAGCAGCGGGAGCCGATTCACCTGTCAATCTTTGTATCCCTCTCCTCCGTCTCGTGCAACACGGCCTTGCTTGGGTCTGGGTAGTAGGAAGGGGCAGGGAGGGGAAGGGAAGGGGAGGGGAACCACAGACCGCACGTGACACCCCGACACTGACCGTTATAGCGGGACTTTGGAAACGCCGACTCAGCAGCGGCCGAATTAAATGGTGGACACGCTTCCTCCCCC
>NW_026267300.1:242664-244463 GCF_000697945.3 Frankliniella occidentalis | reverse complement strand
CCAGTTTTTATCATCACGATACACGACACTGCCGTACCGTTGTCGGCTACACGTCGTTGACTACTTCACGCGTTCGGCATCGAAAATACTCGCCGGCTCCGGCTCCATATCGCCCTCACTCGTCTCGACCGATAAGATATTCCAGCGCGTATAAGGCGGTGCCAACCCCCTCCCTCTCCCCGCTTACGGCTGTTTACTCGAATCGGCCCCGAATCGCCTACCAGAGTAGTAGCTCCAATGAGTTTGCCCGTAAACAATTTATTGTGTTGTAAACGTAAACAGAACGCGGGGTCGCTTCCCTCCTCCCCCTCTCTTTTCGCACCCTGACCGCTTTGGCCTCCTCGCCCCCCCCCCCTCCACGCCCGCCGCCGCGGGCCCTGCGGCTCACTGCTGGCTGTAAAAATATGTTATGGAATGTCAAAAGGGTGCGCGGAGGGACCGCCGGTGTATGGCTGCGTGCTATTGCCGGGAGCAAAGGGGTGGGTTGAGGTAGGATTTCAGCGAGAGTGAGAGAGAATGTTACGATCGATTGGGACCCCCTTCTTACCTGGCGACTACTCTGCAAACCCAATGTATCTGGGTCATAGTGGGGAAATACTGTTTATACTCTTCAAATTTAAAAGTACTCCGTTATTCCTACTCGCGTCGAGTGTAACTATCATAGATCATGAATTTAAAATAAACAACAACATACAGACAACGAAAAACAAAACGGAAAACTAAGGAAATTTCTGTTGATTTCCGAGCCTCTTGCTCTGGGGATACCCATACATGAATAGGTATTCAGGAGGTAGTGTGCACATTTTTCTATGCAGGAATAAGTAGTGTGTAAATGGCCAAAAGTGCACAATTCACCACGTAGCTCTTATCGTATAGGGCTTTGCTACTCGTGTACCGGGTGATTCAGACCCCTCCCCTCCTCACCTCTCACCCGTGCGCCCGCCGAGTCGAGGATAGGCAAACCCGCTACACGGCGGCGCGTGCTCTGAATCACCCGGTACATGCCATACACACTACCTCCTGCATGCGTAAGCATGTACACGATTCCTCCTGAATACCTGATCATACTACTTCTTGAACACATGTAGGTATTTAGGACGTACTGCATACATGTACACACTTGAGTTTCCAAAGTGTTTGTTCTAAATCTCAGTATAATCTGTCTCTGTCTTTAGAAGAAGACTACTACGTTTTCTCACTAACAATTTGTCCATTTTGTTTTAAAGGGAAGTTGCCTTTTTTCGTGCACTTGGTGCATCTTCCTCTACCCCATCTCCTCTGACTCGTATTTCTGATAAATGGGATAGTTGAGTCCGTACCGCGCACCGCCAAAAAGAGGGTAGTGCGAATATAGTAGCGCTCGGATATTACCAGCCTTATGCGAGAGAGAGCGAGAGAGGACGGGCGGAGGGGTTGGGTGGGGGGCGGGAGAGGCTGCAATATCACGGCTCCACAAGCACACCAGCAGTAGTTTTCCTCGTAAAAAGTGCCAGCAGCAGAAAAGTGACAAACTCCACACCCCGAAAAATTTTGTCCCACACACGCTCGTACCGTGACCCCCTCCCCCTTTCTGATTCTTACCCGGCCAACAATATAATACGTGCAGTATGTATATTACCCCCCGGATGTGCGTGGCGGAGAGAGGCTCAGGGCGGCTGCGGACCGGCGGGTCGGTGGGTCGGTCCGGCGGCCCCCGGCCTGCGCTGGCGACTTTGTGGGAGGAAATGAAGGCTATTGGGAGGGTCAGACGCCGGTAGTTAGAGGGCTCGTCCATCCACGTCGGCTCGACCCTTCTTCCC
>NW_026267300.1:237933-241923 GCF_000697945.3 Frankliniella occidentalis | reverse complement strand
AGCGAATAACGCAATACAGCGCCCCATCGAAATGGAATTACGATATACTTTTATTTGGCTCACGCGTCTTTTTTAATGAACTTCAGGCCTGGTCGCTGCCGCGCTTGTGGTGTAGGTGGCGCCCCACAGAGAACATACAGCGGTTGGAAAAAAAAAGGTGGAATGGAATTCCTACGTGCGTGCCACCTGCGCGTTGTGCACAAATCATCTTGATGTGTCCGTGTTAGGGACTTTCGTGATACGCTGCCGAACGGTTTCTAGCATCACTGAAAATTACTGGCAGACAGTCTACGGAGAAATTGTTGAATCCGTGTGACAAATGTACACTGTGAAAAATAGTAGGGAGGTTTACAGGAAAATTTTCCTTGGCTCAAGTCGTAAAATTACAATTTATAATCTTAAAAATGCATGCAGTACGATCGACTTAAAATCCATTGGCGAGTAAAAAATGTGCTCTTGTAAATTTACAGTTTAAATTGCAATATTCGAATTTAAATTTTTTTTGTAAATTTACGACGATATTTTTCAGAGTGTATGTAAAGTTACGACTTCTTTAATTGTAAACTTTGCTTTTTGTTGTTTTTTTTTTCAAATAGAGATATTTTTTTCTCAGTGATGTCACGCGATTGTTTAAAAGAACCAGGACTACGGCACTTGGCTCCCGGGCGTTTGGAAGTGCGCACTGCTCTGAGGCGCGATGGGACGTGGCCTTCGCCCTGCCCTCCCCTAGTCCAGTCGGAACCAGCCGATTCACTTGAGACTTGGGAGTGCGTTCTTATGTCCGGAGCTGGGGGTGGTTGGTGAGAGACGAGGAAAGGGTAGGGGGGTGGGGACCGTAACGTAGCGGAGGACACGTCCGGGTGCGAAGCGTAGGTCATCATCAGGACCATCTCCAAACGTAGCGGCGCGTCGGTGGATTGGGGAGAGGGGGCATATGCGAGAGGAGCTCCGCTCGTAAAGCGAGGCGAGAAGCAGAGGCCTCCCTGGAGTCTCTCTCTCCCTCTCATTCGCTCTCCTCCCCCCTTCCTCCTCCCCCCGCCCTTTTCTCTGGGACCCCAGCTGAACGCCGTGTTCGCCCAATATGAAATGCTGGCCAGTCGAGCAGCAGCAACTTTGGTCGTTACAGGCGGGCGTCCGGAATGGTTTCCACTTGGCAGTGAGAATCGTTCGTCATCACCATGCAAAGCCGTGTCTCTCTCTCTCTCTCTCTCTCTCTCTCTCTCTCTCTCTCTGTCTGTCTGTCTCTGTTTATTTTTCCAAATCGAAATACTCTTAATAGAAAAAAATCTTTGATGTCATTGAAATCATTTTTGGAGCACACTGTTAAAACCTTTAACGAAGAAAAATGCCAAATCCTTCGTAGGTACAAAGGATTTGGAAGCTGCGTAGGTACGAAGGATATGGCATTTTGCTTCGTAAGGTTTTAACTGTGCAGACTGTTGTTAAGAAAAGTTTTTCCTTGTGACAGGTGACAGCAAATGCCATAAAGTTTTAAAGTATCTTAAATAGCTTATCGTTGGCTTATTGCCTAGTGAGATACGTCGTCGTTCATTTAGTTCGTAATACAACGCTTCAAAATCCTTCCTAAGCTACGAATGTTTTGGTTTGCATTACGAACCTGCTGTCTGTTCGTAAGCAATTTACAGTGCGGACTGACATGATTAGTCCTGCCGATTGCTTTTCACATCAACATGCACTAAACCTCGTGCTAAATCTGTAAGCTGCTTGCCCCTCTTCTGCGTTTACCGTTTTCATACTTTTTTGCTAATGCTCATGCGAAGCTTTGTATCGAAGCATGCGTCCGTGCCTGTGGGGTAGTTTAGAAGTTCGTATTCGGGCGGGAAAATGGAGGTGACTAGGAGAGAGGAGTGTAGTGCGTAGGAAGGGGAGTGTGGGGGGGAAATGAGTATCATACCACACCGCAGCACGCAGCGGCCGGCCCGACCGACTGCAGTGGATAAACAGAGATTGCAACAGAGGGTCTCCCCTGGGCACCGGTCTCCATCCCTGGCCCCATTCCCGCATTCCCCCTATATGCCCCACCGGATGGAGAGAGTATGAGAACGGGAGCGAGCGAGTATGGGCTCGCTGGGAGAAAATATCTTTGTGAAATGAACATTGAACAAGTAACAAACGATGTCGTTAAAGTTTGAACGCCCATTCTCGTTTGTCGAAAAAAAAAAAAAGAATTTGGCTCAGTAGTTTTGCAATATCAAATCGTCCATTCACAATGTCATGGACAAGTTTCCCGTAAAACCTGTAGAAACGTTTTTTCACCAGAGTGTGTTGTGGAGGGGGGGGGGCTGGAGTGAAGGCCTGCTCTGTGTTGTATAGCTTTTGTAAGTATGTGTGTGTCCCGCTCCCCACCATTGTGGCTTCTGATGAAGGTTGCGATAGGTTTCGGGGCGGGGAGGCGGCGGCGCGGCGGCGGGCCCCAAACAACAGCACTCCCGGGACACCTGTCCGTTGCGGAAAAGGAAAGGCGAAAGAAACATCCTCACGCACACACCTACCTGCACACGCACTCCCCTCCCTCCCCCTCCTCTCTCTTTCTCATTCCTCTCTTCCACTCTCTCCTTGAGAGAGGATGTGGGATGTGGTAGACACGGAGTGGTGGCCGCGTGGGCCGCGAGACCGAAATGGCTTCCGGAAACGACAACAAAAACTACCGCTGGCCTCCGCTTGCCTCGGCCGTTCAATTGTGCCGCGTACAGTACACACAAAAAGGTTTTCACTGTGTTTGCTCGAGTATTTTCATGTTTGTTCACCGTGTGTTTTTCTCCTCCCACACTCACTCGTCGTGTGAACGATTTCCGTTTCAAACGCAGCCGCGACCGTCGATTGCCTAGGTGTACCGTCCGCGCGGCCAGCCTGGCTGGTCTGGCCGTTCTCTTTGCCGCCCTTTTTGTATATTTTTTTCTTTATTTTAGAAGGCAATTAGTCGGAAGGGTGGATCACCTCCCCCTCCCCCGTCCATCCCCTTCTCCCTTTTCTGTGGGGTGCAATCTCTACAGCCCCGGACACCTCGTAGCATCCGCGCGCGCATGTGTGAAATGGGGGGGGGGGGGGAGCAGAGCTTGTATGCGAGCGAGAGGGGGGACGAGATGGAGAAAGAAATAGAGAGGACGAAGAGAGAAAAAAAAAAAGATTTTGGTTTGGTTCGCGCCCCAGTTGTGCCCTGCGGGGGTGACGCTCGCGGGCCGGCGCGCCCGTCGTAAGTTCATGCGCGGCGAAATATTCGGTCCAGTAAAGCCGTAGCGGGGAGTGATGTGAGAAAATTGGGGTGTGAGGCGGCAGGAATGGGGTGGGTGGGGGTGGTTGTAGATATGCCGAGGGGCTCGTGTGTTGTTGATACATCGAAGGAGGAGGGAGGGGGGGGGGCGTTGCCGTGTACTCTGTGTGCGTGTGTATCAGATCGCGCGTTGCCTGACCCAGCCAGAGGGTGTGGTGGTGGTGACGGGGGGAGGGGGGGGAGGGATGGTGTCAGCCACGCCTGAGGTAATCGAACTTGTACCGCTGCCGCGGCTCCTCCTTGGGCTGGTGTGCTCAGGGGATGTTCCATCCTCCGCTGTCCGCGCGCCTCGAGCGCGATCCTCCCTTGTGTTTGTCCGCGCCCGCGCGAGGGCCTCCCTTGTTTGCTCGCCACCGCGATTCTCACGTCCCTCTACCAATATGAAGCTCAGGGCGCTTGTGCTTCACACTACTTGTGAGACCTGTGGGGGTTCTCCTCCGCGCTCACACTCGAAATAAACGCACGCAGGTCTTATAAGTTAGCGATAACTTAACAACACGTTTCATCATGTGCCCAACCAGGTAACGTTTCCTGAAGCAACCTCCCCCAGGAAAAAAAAAGGTGGAATGGAATTCCTACGTGCGTGCCACCTGCGCGTTGTGCACAAATCATCTTGATGTGTCCATGTTAGGGACTTTCGTGATACGCTGCAAAGCGGTTTCTAGCATCACTGAAAATTACTGGCAGACAGTCTACGG
>NW_026267300.1:234641-237345 GCF_000697945.3 Frankliniella occidentalis | reverse complement strand
ATTCGCTCTCTATTGAGATTATTGTTATTCGATGCTTTTAACACAAAAGCCTGTGATAATTAGTTTTCTGCGGTATCGGTATCCCTGTTCTAGGCACCATAACTTTTTATCGCCAAGTATATAGCGATGATGATTAAAAGTACAGAAGGCGAATGATTGCAATATTATTTTTTTTTTATCCTACGCGGCAACCACATGGTCGCACACCGTATTCATCAGGTCACCTCACAGCGTTAAGTATGGATTTTTTTAAACATTTGAACTGTGTGTCGTGTCGAATAGAGAGAACGGCGTATTAATAGGCAGCTACCACGAATTCCGTGTTTTAGGGTTCAACTGTCGAGCTGTTTCGCTTTCGATCTCTCTCTGTGTCGTCCTCCGCCTCTTACTGCTCTCTCTCTCTCTCTCTTCTCTCTCTCTCTCTCCCTCTCATTGTGGGTATCGTTGTGACGGCTTCCGTTCTGCCCCCGCAATTCACTGGTCAAGGCGAAAGGCGAAAAAAACAAAAGAGAAGAGACCTCTGCGGGAAACCGAAATAAAACTAAACAAAAGTTTAAAAAAAACGAAAAAAAGGGTATAAAAAACAATACAAAAAAAGTTTGGAACTGTGCTAGCGGAAACACACCACACCATTGCGACAGGATGTATGTTTCACGCTGGTGACCGGCGGCTGGTGTCGCTCGCTGCCCAGCTGGAGAGGTGGAGGACGGGGTGCTTCTACTGACCGGCGGACCAGCCCTGGTATAAATATAAATGGATCCCGATGGCGGGGGCTAAAAGGGCCTCACCGCCACTTTGGAATAAAAGCACTCTTGAGCCGCCCGGCCGGCCGGCCAAAACACAAAAGCAAATGTAGGTCGTTTGTTTGTTACGGACACTCTCGAGTGAATCAGCCCCCCTACTCTCTCTCTCTCTCTCTCTCGCTCTATCACTCTCACACACACTCTTCTCTCTCTCTCACTCTCTCACTCACTTTCACTCTCAATCTCACTCTCTCTCGCTCTCTCACTCTCTCACTCTCTCTCTCACTCTCTCACTCTCTCACTCTCTCTCACTCTCTCAATCTTTCTCTCTCTCACTCTCTCTCACTCACTCTCTCTCACTCACTCTCACTCACTCTCTCTCACTCTTTCTCTCTCTCTCTCTCTCTCTCTCTCTGGCCCCGGGCGTGGCGGGGCGGGGTGGCCTAACGTTCGTTAGAAGCAAAACAGAGCAGCTCGGAGCAGCAGAAAGGGGGGATTATGGCGCGCGAGGCGGCTGCTGTTGTGCACGGCGTGTTTTGAAACTGTATACGCAAGACAGCCGATATCGGCAGCCCTCCATTCCTCGCCCTCCTCCCGCTTCCCCGCCACTCTCCGCCTCCCTCCAAGTTCTGGCCACCGTAAATGAGGATATATTTCTTATAGTGGGGCCCCCACGAATGCTTTGCGGCCAAGAACTTGTGACAAGCTGGCCCCACTCCAGGCGGCCAATGCATATTCAAATGCGGGGCGAGGGCTCGCGGCCCTGCCAAAGGGCGCCTTATTTACTGCAACACTTGCATAGCCCCCCTCCCTCTTCCATTTTCCCCCTAAGGGGGAAGGGGGAGTCTCGGACAGTGTATAAGGGGTACAGCAACCTCTTAAAAGTCTCTGTGCTAAATCGGCCAATGGGGGTGAGCATCAACTTTGTTCAGAGAGTGACTTTGAACCGCTCATGTCAATTGTCATTAGGGATCATCCAGAAAGTACGTCCGTCATTAGCCATTACGAACCCTCCAAATTAAGGCAATGCAAGTTCTCATGGCGCCTGATGGGTAGGCACAATTTTGCATGCCGTGCATGAATGTATTGCGGGGTGGCCTACCCCGAGTTTTGCAGGCGCCGAGCTTCTGCATCTGCAGTTTGCAGGATGATTTTGAGAGAAACGGACCTACTTTCTGGACGATCCCTTATTCGAATGTTATGTAAAGTCAATTGACAATCGTAGTTTGACGAGTTGGAAAAAATATGAATAAAGGAATACGGCAGGCGATGCTGAAAACAGTTTAACTACAACAAAAACCACTATGGGATGGAACACATTTGCTATAGGGAAGGCCTTTGTTTAAATTGTCTTTGCAGGAAATATGCTTCAGGGAAAAAAACTTGATTTGTGACTGTCGCGCCTGCATAGTGTTGCACTTAACGAACGGCATATAACTTCGAATGAGGTCGGCGTCAATAATCAGTTTATTGCACTGGAACAACAAAGGAACAAAGGTGCTAAGTGCCTTTTCGGCAGCATTAGTGGTGAAATGGTGCTCTTGCGAATGCGCCAGTAAGGGCTGGGCTTTCGCGGCTTCGTTGTAGAGCCCCGCAAAGAGCGAGCTACGCGAGCTAACGCCAATGCCGGATTGTGACCGGTAGATTTAGCTCGTCTCGTCTCGCGACTGCATAGCTCGTCTCGTCTCGTCTCGCGCTAGCTCGCGAGCTGGCGGCGGGCGGCTGCGGCGGAGCTTCGACTACCGCCAGAAGCATTTAATTTTCCCGTCTTTCAGATTACCAAACTCAAAAAATTATGCTGAGAATGTGATTTGGAGGGGAAAATGCAACTTCTCACTCAATTTGGTACAATTTTGGTGCCAAAAAATAGTGCGATAGCGGGAATCGAAGCTATGACCAGCCGATCGTCGGTGTTAGTCGGTGCCGAGCTGTTCGGCGAACGTTCGGCTACTCTTCGGATG
>NW_026267300.1:227963-234516 GCF_000697945.3 Frankliniella occidentalis | reverse complement strand
CCCCTTATTTTCGACTATCCAACCGATTTGCCCCCTTTGCTTAGCTGTGTGGGGATTACAATTTTCTGCATAGGGTGCTGTTTTTGCTTCTTTACGTCTCCCGGGTTTCCCAACAGGCCATCCAACTCGGCCGCTCCCACTTTAAGGCAGGCGCCGCCCCGCCCCACGCCCGACAGAGCCGCTCGCTACTTCGCCCGCTCGTTTTCAATAATAAGCGAATAAGGGACTGAACTGGCCGCCTCTGCTGACTGACGGCGCGCGGCGATGCTTCATGAACTTTGGGCTCATCTCGTCGGGAAGCTGGGGCGTGGCGGGGCGGCGGGGGCGGTACAGAGTGGATCAATTCACAAAACTCGGAATGGAACAATGGGGGCCACCGGTCGTCCCCATGCGGGCCCAGTGGGCGGCGCGGGGGCGGCGCGGGGGCGGCAGCGTCGAGGGCCGGGCGCTGATATCGGGTGCGGGAGTCTTAAGCGGGACCAGGTCGGGCCGCCCCCCAGGAGGAGGACCCCGGCGCGGTCGGTCAGGAGGGGCGACGCGCCCCGCTGACCATCGGAAATTGCCTTAATTTATGGAAAGGTCGCTGGCCCTGGGGAGCCCGCGCCGAGGCGACGCGGCCCTGCGGTGTGCGGGCCTCCGGCTGCCTCCCCTCGACACCCCTGCAGGTGGGCGGCGGGCAGGATCACTGAAATAAAGGGCTTTATTAGCTGACTTATGGGGGCTCTAGCGAGATGGGTGGCATATTGGGTCGAGGAGCAACGCTGCTGGGGCGGTGAGGGCGAAATTCTAGGAACTTAGTGACTGTACATGGCCGCGGGACCCGAAAAGTCAATTATTTTGCCCCCCCCCCTCCCCCCTGCTTCTGCCCCCCGCCCTTCGAGCCGCCCTTTGCCTCCCCTTTGCTGGTTCCCACCGTCATCGGTCTCTGGCCTATCCTAGCGTAGCGGGCCTCGCCGGGCCGGGGCTGGCGGGCGTTTTAAAACTTTCTCCTGGATATGAACGCAGTGCTGCCAACCCATTCACTGGAACGAATTATTTCCAACGTTCTAATTACGACGAGGGGGGCTGAGGGAGGGGGTGGGGGGCTTCTGTTGGCGACCTTCTTTGTCACTCTGGTCCACGGCGCTGAGGGGGCAACCGGCGGATGTCGGCCCTATTCAGGAGGGGGTTATAGGCCTCGGCTGGCTGGGCGGCTGGTGAGGTTGTCGACTGACGGTGCTCTAGGGTGTCGACGGGTTCAGGCTGGAGTCTGGGAGCTCGTAGTCTGAGCCGAGGCTGGCAGTCTGACGCCCTACGCCTTCCAGATGGAGTGCGCGCCCCGCTCTCGGCTCGTATACCTCCTTTTGTGAGCCCTGTTGTAGGATTCTTGGCTAGCTAAATGGGCTTGGAGTCCTCTCCTCCCCTAGGCTGTGCCGGAGAGCGGCCTCTCCAGCGTTCTGAGCACGCCGTGCATCATTCGCCCCAGCTGAATAACAGTTCCTCACACACATACTGCTAACGGATTTTGTTTCATCCTCTTTTCTTCCCCTTTCCCACTCTTCCCATTCACCCCCCCCCCCTCCCCCTAACAGTGTTGGCTTGGCTTGCGTCCGCTCCAAACCAAACTGCACATCCGCACCGTCGAAGAGCACCCCCCTCTCTCCCCGCCCCTGCCGCTTTCGATACTCTGAATGTTTTGCGCCCCCCTCTCCCGTTACCCCCGACTTTTGGCACGATCTGGCACCGTTCGAGTTGGCGGGACGCGTCCGGAGAGCTTCGCGTCGCCTCGGAGGCGACCCCCGCCGCCCGGCGGATGTGGGCCGATGGGGGCAGCAGACGGGCTGGGCTGGTGGCCCACCGCTCGGCCCGGCCGGGACTCAAACTTTGTCATCAAATCAGCAAGATTGTGGATAGAGACGGATGTCCATTATGCGGGGAGAGAGAGAAGGGAGGGCGGGGGGAGGAGCAAGACTGCCGTGGTCGAGGTCCAATCATGGTGATGGGGCGACGGAGTCATCAACATCATCCCAAACATCGGCATAGAGGGAGGCGGGGAGTGGGAGGATGAAAGAAGCAATGTTGTTGTTTTTTTCACCTCCTTCACTTTCTTGCGTCTTGCCTCGCCTCTGGCCGCCTCTTTCGTTCTCGAGACGAGTTTCATCCAGCCGGTGGAGAAATAAGCAGTGCGAGTGAGTGCTCATTTTCGAATCCGCATAGCCCTAGGGCCCCAGGAACTTCACAAGCTGGTACTGAAACGTTGCACTTTTTTTCTTTTGGCCTTAACATTTTATTTTACCCGTCGCTTCATTTCGTCTTGAATTAATTAAGAGTGAGACATCCTCGGGCGGTGAGCACAGCAGCGACGGGCGAAGAAAACAACTCCACACTAAATTGTGAGGGATATTTTTGTACGTATAGACTCAGGCTAGATGCCTATCAGATACAAATGTGTATTTACGTTAAATACAAAATAAATTATTTAGTTCCTAGCAGCCTCCTCACGTACTAACTTGTATCTGATTAAGATGTGCACAAGGGAACATATAACCTGTACGGAGAAAAAAGACTCACGACTGCCACAGATGAAATCGTTGCTAAATTACTAAATTATTAGCAGTTACTTTTTTTGTTACATCAGCAAAAAATATTCCTGCCTCATCAATGAATTAGCTCAAGACTGCTAAGTGCTTCGCCTAGGCTACTGAAGCGATTGCTCTCACAGCAACGATTCTAGCTGAGACAGCAAGTCTCTCTTTTTTTTCTCCGTGGTTCGTTCTAGAATTGTCCCTCCCCACCTAGCGTGTGCGTTTCCTTTCCTTCGGACTGGTCATCCACGCAGTGGTACGTTGAACAACAACGGTAGCTGGTCCGCTGTGCGGCTGTCACACAGTTGATCGCCCCCCTCGCAGGTCGCACAGAGGGTGCTGAGCCCAGCTGGCGGCGCCAGGACCGGTGCCGGCGCCGCCCGGCCGGCCAGGCTGGAAAAGCAAAAGGGTCAGAGGCTGCCGCTGCCCGGGGCCCAGGAGGAGGAAGCAGCGGAGGGAGAGAAGGGCGTTTCAATTACTTTGGAAACTGCCAATTCAGCTGCGTTCCGAACAGCAGTGGCTTTTGAAGGCCGCAGCAGCGCCAAGCAACGGCGCTTGACAACCCCCACGCGCCCTCCCTTCTTCCTCGCCCGGCCCCCTCCTTTGCTCTCCCTCCCCGCACTCCACGCGACACGTTCTGAAACAAACCCGAAAGCGGAAGGGGGGCTGGTGGCTGGTGCTGGGAGCTAGCAGTGGCAGCGCCGGGCGCGCTGGGGAGCCAGGGGGACGGGGGGTGGCGGCAGAAGGACACATAACGAGACGTCCTCTCGCCTAGTCGAATTACAGTGTGTTAGAGGAGAAGTGCGAGCACACAGCATGGGTGGCGTTGGGCGAGGCGCGGGTGTCGGAAGAACGAGGATAGCAGGAGAGGAGGAGGAGCGCAAAAGGAGAGGGGACAGATATGCTCTGCGCCGCTGGAAGTTTCTCCCCGACCTCTCCTGCAGCTGCTCGTTTTCGTCTCTGGCCCCCGCCGCAGTAAACGTTTGCAAGGCGCGCACGGTACTGAACGGCCCTATAAACGTGTATGTAGGGCGGGGCGGGGCGGGGCGGGGCGGGGCAACCCGGCGAACCGGGACAGGACCGGCAAGAGCAGGAAGAAAAGGCGAAAGTCACAACAGCAGGTATAGCGGGGTCCGCAGGCCGCAGAGGGGACGGCCAGGGCACGCATAGAATAATGATCTGTAAGATCTGGCATACTTGGGCGTTTGTTATTTCAGCGAGGCGCAGCAGCCAGTGACTTTGTGTTATTTTGTGCGTGGAAGCGGAGTAGGAGGAGCAGCTGGCCCTGCAGCAGCAGCAGCAGCAGCTGCAGAAGCAGCAGCGGCGGCGGCAGCAGCAGCGGCGGCGGCAGCAGCAGCGGTGGTGGCGGCAGCAGCGGCTAGCTGAGCTGATGGTGAAAACAAAAAGCATTACCCGCGGGGCCGGCGCTGCGCTCAGTATCCCCCGGTCGCGCTGCCGATGAATGCCCCTCGCGGAACATCGCTCTTCCTCCTCCTGCTCTTCCTCCTCCTGCTCTTCCTCCTTCCGCCGCGCCCTTCTTAGGGGGTCGGCCGCGGCTTTCTCTCTCCTCTGTCCATATTTTACGCCCCCCCCCCTCCCGTCACTTTGTCTTCCTCTCCTCCCGCCCATTCATTCATCCATTTAAAAATCTCTTCTGCTCAGTTTTCGCTTTATGCACGCGGCGCCGGCTATTACACCGCGAGAGGGCCGGCCCTTTCTACCACAGCTGCAGCCGTCTGCGGGGCGTGGCGGGGAGTGGCGTGGCGGGGCGTGGCGGGGCGTGGCGTGGCGGGGCGTGGCGGGGCGTGGCGGGGCGGGGCGTGGCGGGGCGTGGCGGAGTGCAATGGGCCGCGCGCCGCCGACTGGCGCTGCTATGCGCTCCTTCGCTAAAGGTATTGAGTGCCGGAAGCATTAAGACGGCGGCGCTTGTGGGGTGCGATGGCATGGCGGGGGGCGCGAGGGCAGCGCAACAGGAAAACGCGTCGCATAACGGGGAGGAAACGGCCCGCACCTTCACACGGCTTCGGTTTGCTTCCCTCTCCCGTATCTTGTTCTTTTTTATTTACACCTTGGGACGGGCCTTTTCTTTTACATCTCTCACTCTCTCTCTGTGCTGGTCTCTTAGCGAGGTATCAGGTGCAACGGCGGCTTCAGCAGCGGTAGCGTTCGTAGCGTAGACTGAATGGAAACGACTTAACGGGTACTTTCTTAAATATTCTTCCACCACTCAAAACTAAAAGGTCGTACCTCAGAGGATTTGCGTATGAGGTCGAACGTCAGAGGGTTGCCTTTAAGGTAGGATCTCGTTAGGTTCCCGTAGAATTGTCGTAAGACCAGTCAGACTATATTTTGGCGATTTTACAAGATGCATATCATTAGAATCGAGAGAGAATTCTCTTTCCAATGATATGCATCTCACGAAATCGTTAGAAAACAGACTTACGACCATTCTCCGAAACCCTGGTACGACTTTTTATGCAAAACCCTCTGACGTACGACCTTTAGTACTCAGGGGCCGCCTCAGCAGTTGACACGATGTGGGTTCAGAGTATTGCATTACATGACGGCCGTAATTTAAGAAATTTGACGTGTAATAAAGATGGCGAAGGGATCAAATGAGGGGAGGGAAAAAATAAAATAAAGTGGGAAGAAGATGCTGGGGGTCTGGAGAGCTCCCCGCCTGCTCTGTCCGCGGCACGGCGGGGCTGGCCTTAAGGGACCCGAAGTGGAGACGAACGAGTGAGCGCCCGCCCCCGCCAACCCCCGCCCGCCCTGCCTCCGACTACCGCAACGGCCCGGCCCCGCCCTCCTCGGGGACGTGGGGTCCGGCTGCCCCCGAGCTCGACATGCAGTCTGTAATCCTGGCCGGCAGGGCTCCCCCGGGGACGCGGTGCAGAGGCCTCCCCTACACTTGACTTTATTGACGTCTCCTCTTGCGTTTTCCGGTGTCATTGTATTTTTCTTTATGATTGTCTGCGCCCGCCCCTGTGCGCTTCGTCTGGGATTGAAGATATTTTGATATCTCGTCTCTGGAAGGGAAAGGGACGTCGTAAGAAGAGAGAGGACGCTATAGTTCGAATGGCTGCCGAGCAGCCAATGGCAAGTGGGGCTGCCGTCAACTCCTGCCCCGTCTCTTCATCTGCAACTTTGCAAACAGGGCCCTGATATCTCTGCAACTTTCTGTCACACAGAAACGTCAGTCTATCTCCCCCCCCCCTCTCTGACTTGATGGCCGACTCATTGGCGCGTGGGGGGCCGCCCGGAGGGTAGGCTAGGCGTGCGCCGGGCGGGTGTGGCGGGCGTGCCTACCCGAGGCCCGGCGGGCGCTGAACCCGCCCGGAGGGTAGGCTAGGCGTGCGCCGGGCGGGTGTGGCGGGCGTGCCTACCCGAGGCACGGCGGGCGCTCCGAGTGGAGCCCGCGCGGCGCACACGGTGGTGGAGAGAATGCCGGGGGAGGAGGAGGAGATTGGGTGTAAGAAGACGAGGCGCTGCTGACTTGGGCTTTTTGGTGACAGCGGCGGCGCAGTGCCTCGGTGTATTACATTCCTGGCACGAGCCGAGCCGAGCCCAGCCGAGCCGAGCCGAGCCGAGCCGAGCCAAATCAGGAAAGACGCGCGGGAGCCGGGGAGGGTAGGGAGTGGGGTTATGTGCAACAAGCAGCGGCCAAATCCCTCCGTAACCCCGGGTCGCGCTTCATCAGCCCGGCTCGGCTCGGCCCCGCCGGCGCGGCTGCGGGCGGCTCGGCTCGGCTCAGGTGCGTTAATGAAATTCTTGTCCAGCCGCGACACAGAGGGTCTGGCTGTCGTGCGTTGGGCGCCCCGCTCCGCCCGGTCCCGCTACCTTCACCCTGCAGCCTTTTTCACAGCGTGTTTGTGTTGTCAGTGAGTGCTGTCGTCCTGTGTTGTTGCGGAAAAATTCCCGGGATCCACCACCACTGCGACGCGGAGGGGGTGGGGGGTGTCGCCCCGCCTGCCTGTGTCGAGTCGAGC
>NW_026267300.1:221136-227290 GCF_000697945.3 Frankliniella occidentalis | reverse complement strand
GTCGTGTTTCACGTGTAGGGAGGCACAAGGCAGGTCAGGTGTAGGGGGTGGCCGAATTGTAGGTGTCGGTGCGCCGTGGCCCGTGCCTTGATAGCTATGGGCTTCACCTCCGCCTGCAATCCAAATACAAGGGGTCAACCGCCCTCTTTTTTAAATGTGTACCATCTTCATTCAAGATTGAATCTTGATCAATCTTGGTTTAGATTTTGTGTTTGTAAAATTTCCCATCCCCTTCATTTAAATAAATTTAATACTTCTACGTTCGTTGCGCTCGCGCTTGTCACAAAAATGTTGTTGTTGTTGTATTTTTTATTTTTTTTTGCCACGCCAGCTTTGCTGAGCCCAACTGGTGTGGAATGTTTGCGTGCGGTTTGCTCTGCTGTTTCACAACACATTAGGCTATTGGTGTTTGCATTCGCTGGTGACACCACATTCACCCCTTCCCTCTTTTCACTCGCAATGTTTCGTCGTATTTTTCCCACAGTTTGCAATGCGATGCCTCGCTGGCTCTCCTCCATGTTCATTTCCCGTCAGGTCGCGCTGCCTCCTGTTCCTGCCGCAGTTGCAGCTGCCACTGCTTCTTTACGCCCTGCGCTTTTGTTTTTCCGTTCATAAAAGAAAAGTCGCCGCCGCGTGTTCGTCTCTTTTAATCTGGCCTCCTTCCTGCAGCCGACCCGGCCCAGGCGCGCACTAGGGTGCGGCTTATGCTCTCTAAAGTTCCTGCCGGGCGAACACTGGGCGCCCCCCCCCCTTCCCCACTACTTCCCCATCACCTCCCCATCCAACGCCACCCCGTCTTTTACACCGCCGCTGCCGCCGCGCCGCCGCACTTTGTAGCCGCTATGCTGTATCCACTGCATCCTTTCAGCCTCCCTTCTGTCTCCCTCGCTCCACCTGCTCCGTGCCTCTTCCTCGCTCGCTCTTTCTCTACCCTCCCTCCTCCCAACCTCTCCAACCTACCCCGGCTCTATTCTTTGCTTTCCTCGTCTGCCAGATCGGATGTCGCGCGCACAAAAGCGTTGGGGGCAAACTTTGCGGGGCGGTCATCGCGGGGGCCAAAACTTTGAGGATAAAGATCACAAGCGTGTTCTTATATGCTCTCTTGCAACTTGCCCTTTTTTTCAAAAAGGTGCTGTCGCTACAGCAGCAGCTTTCTGCAGGCTGCTGCTGCTGCTGCTGCTGCTGCTGTTGCTGCTGCTGCTGCTGCTGAGGGCAGTAGGCTGTAGGCAGCAGCTGCTACTGTGCAGCAATCAAAAAAACATTTGGAAAATGTAAATTATGAACACACTCACACTCAAACTATAAAATTCTATTGCAGACACTAGCAGCACCGTTCTATTCACATTTCTTTTACAATAATTGCCGTAGGTTCCTTTTTTAGGATATGTTATTTTCACTGACAGTATTGTATACAATGCATTCCCAATGGCCACAATGTTGTCGTGTACTTCGCTCTCTGTGAAATTCGTTTCTCTTCTGGTCGCATCCTTTTTTTTCATCCTGTAAGTTCGCTCGTGCACGGCTCCCCTCCTGTGCGGTCAACAACAACAGGTTTTACCGCTCTTTCACTGCGGGGCGTATAGCCGGGCTGCGTGACCCGCTGACCTCTGCACAGCCTTGTGGTCGGCTACTGTTTTCCTGCTGTTGGCCTGTGTACCAGCCTGTAGATTTGCCAGCCGGGCCCTCGGCTGGTTCTCCACCAGTGGTGCCATTCGGTCGCAGATTCTATTGGGAGCGCTATTCAGTGAGCTTCCCTTCAACCGTGCTTTTGCGGTGCGTACGGGGGGTGGGGGTGGGGGTATTGGTGCGAGGGTACAGTCGAACCGAACCAGCTTTTCTGCGGCACAGCAGCCGTTGGTGACTCGCCGAGTCGGAAGGAGTGGGTCTCGTTTCCTCGTGCCGGTAGGAATGCGGAGACAGAGAGTTCGTTGTGTCTTTCAGTCAGGGTTTCCCTTTGTTAAAGGTCACCCGAATTAGCTGAGGGGCTTGTAATTGGAGTGGTTCCACGGCAAATCTAGAGGAAAATCGGCACTGTTTCGCCTGCGTTTAATGACTGATAAATGATAAACAGTGAAGTCACCTTTTGTGATTTTAGTTTTTAAATATATTTAATATATGAACAGAAATCCTTGAGTCGGCAGCTCACACTCCCACGACGACACCCCCGCCCCGGAGCCGCCCCGGAGCCAGTGAGAACCCGAGGGGGCCCCCACTTCAATTTAGGATGTTACACAGGATTACGTGATCACAGGGATTACACATGAATTTTGTTGAAATTATGGCTCTAAAACCATTAAATTTGGACTATAATTTGAAATTTAGCTATAATGGTTTAAAATTTGGTCAATTATTACATGTAATACATAAGGATTACATAGGGATTACACCCTCAGCTGTACACAGGATTACGCGAGTGGTGGCCCCCTCGTGAGAACCGTGAGGAATAGTCCTTCCAAAAACACAGTCACCCTTTCAGGCCCCGCTCGAATGAAAAATAACAATAACTGGAAAAATCTATGGAATCTGAAAAATGCTGGGTCATTTCGGGGCCGGCTGGACCCTACAAATCCTACAGGAGTAATACCAATCGAAATCGAGCCGAGCATCACAGTCGCGTCCCCGCATGTGAGTCTCACACCGTTTTGGTGTGAGTTATGTTTGCCTCACAGCATTTAGTGTGAGGTATGTTTTCCTCACACCGTTTGGTGTGGGGTATTTTACCTCGCACCATTTGGTGTGCGAGTGCCTCACACCTGAGTTTCCCGCGTGGGAGACCCTAAACAGGGCAGCACTATGCATTCGAATCAGCAAGCAGGGTGCGGCAACCGAGGCATCGGCATCGACGTGGCGCTCTATGACTGCCACGCCTCGACCCAGCGGGCTCGAGAACCTTAACATCCATAAGACAGGCCCTAAGCACCCTGCTGCAAGCAGCGCAGGGTATACAAGTCGCCGGAAGTTACGCCGGAAGGATGAGAAGGGTGAAGTCCATTGTTAAGGGCTGGATTACCCCCTCACTTACCAAGCTAAGGCCAGAAGGTGTCGCCGGAGTGGCTGCCTACGACTGACGACTCGTGGCCCGGCTATTCGCCTCGAGCGTTCTATATATGCAATTCCAGCATCTCCTCTTTACTACTGTGTCGTTCCCCGACACAACGCTCACCTCAAACAAAGCCTCGTTCATCCGCAGCCCGAGCTGCACCGGCGTCGCCCTCGGGCCACGGCATTGTCTGACGCAGAGGAGGTGCTGAGCCCTCATGTCTCCCCTCAACAAGTGCGTGTCCATCCTTAAACACACACTGTGCATGGAGGCATTGCTCTACCCCCCTTTCTCTCTCCGTAAATCGCTCTCCTTGCCTTTTATTTCCGGTTCTGCAACCCTTGCGGGCCTTGTCACCGGGTTAGCACAGTGTACGACCTGGTTGCAGCTCTGCTGAGATGGAGCCGAGGAGGGCGGCGGCGGGTTAGGCCCGGAGGGAGAGAAAGGGGGAGGGGAGGGGGGCGTGCTCACGTCCCAGCTGTAAAAGAGGGCCCCGTTAAGCGAGTCCAGCCCGTGCTGGTTCGCAGGAAGCCGATGTTGAATGGGGACGCTGGCTATAGCCAGCCACGCCCTACCAACGCCTCGCCACGCCACCGACTTATACTGCAAAGAAAAAGCACTCAAAGAAACCCAATGATGTTAGAGGCCTCTTGCCTTTCACGTACAAAATTGCTCCAAACTGAATGCAACCGTCAAAAAAGAAAGATAAAAAAAGTAGTTTATATAATTTTTATTCCCGCAGTGCACGGTTACTACGTTAAACTTCATAATTCAAGTTCGGGAAGTGACTGGCTCCCTTGGGTGTGCTTCGTTAACGAGCTCGCACGCCCGTACTGTCGTCAGCTCAAATTTGCGGACTGAACACTGTGAAAGTATTTGTAAGTAATGTAAACTGTAAATGTTACGA
Organism: Frankliniella occidentalis; assembly: GCF_000697945.3. Taxonomy (NCBI): domain Eukaryota; kingdom Metazoa; phylum Arthropoda; class Insecta; order Thysanoptera; family Thripidae; genus Frankliniella; species Frankliniella occidentalis. The sequence continues at coordinate 223,343 of NW_026267300.1, read as the reverse complement.
ACTTACCATTTCTCTAAGTTAATTTGGCGAACTGCTCACGACACGACTCTTCTTAGGGGGTGTACAGTAGGGAACGTGTCGACTGAGACTTCAGAATGTCCTGCTGTCGCAAATTTATGATGCCGACCGTTGTCCATCCGCTGTAAAAACGATGTCTGATTTTTTGAGAAAAAGGGAAAAACTTTGAGAAACTCCCCTGGTTTGACAAAAACTTCTCAGATTTCGAGGAAGTCTCCTCAAAAATTTTTGGACTTTTCCTCATTTTTTGATACGATTCTTCCGAATTTGAGGCGTGATCGGAAGACTATCTTCCTCAAACATGGGAGTTCCTCAAAGTTTTCCCTTTTCCCTCAAAAAAAAAGGACATTGTTTTTACCGTGTCAATCCTTTCTTTTGTTGTTATTCGTAAACCACAAAAAATATAGTGAACTGACCAAGAATTTAACAGTGAAGAGGGGCTGCCGTGTGTCGGCACGCTGAAGGTCATGTGATCAAATTCCGCGCGGCTGTAAGTCTAAATATGTCGCAGTCGCCGCTGCTCAGGAATTAGTTGACGCAGGATTGGCTGGCGTCGCCGGGGTTACTGTGGTGAGCGAGAGTAGGCGAGAGCCGGCGAGAGCGGAATTAGTTGACGCAGGATTGGCTGGCGTCGCCGGGGTTACTGTGGTGAGCGAGAGCAGGCGACAGCAAGCGACAGCAAGCGACACCAAGCGACACCAAGCGACACCAAGCGACACCAAGCGACACCAAGCGACACCAAGCGACACCAAGCGACACCAAGCGACAGCGTGTGGTGTGAGGGGGAGGAGTGAGCTGCACCGGAAAAAAAATCACTCATTTACTGCTTTAAGTCTAGAAATGGGAATTCATACACCTACAATTGTGCGACATTCACACACTTGCGTTTTTTTCTGTGCCCCCAGGAGGAACCCACGTGGGAGGGTTCTCACGGGCTCGCTCGGGGCCGCCTGGCGCGTGATGCTCTCCAGTTTACACCAGTCCTGTAAACGCCACCGGGACGAACACACGAACAGACGTGCCCCCCCCCCTCGCGCACGCACAACACCTTAACGCACGCTTGCCTGCGCACAAACTCTCTCTTACACTCACTCTCTTTCTGTCACCCCCCCACCCCCTCCTCTCTCTCCTACACACACGGCAGAGAGGAAGGTGTTATGCACGCTTGTTACTTGTCGCAGCTCCTTAGCCTCCTGTTGGCCGATAAAGAGAGAGGGATGGGGGGTGGGGGTAAAAGTGTTAAGGTGGGGGACAGGAAGGCAGGTAACGGAGGCGGCTCGCGACCTAACGACACGTAACTAACGCAGGGGAGAGGGAAAGACTGGTTGGGTGACGGTGGCAGAAAGGCGTGGGGGACGATTCGCCTCTAGATATCCTGGAGTTTAACGTATCTATCCGCACTGCTGCACTCACAACTACATTGAGGGCCGTGCGAAACCAAATTGAGTTCATGGAACCAACCGCCGTATAGCAGTTTGTAACGTAGGGTAAGATGCCCAAAGATGGACACCTTAAGAAATGGATCAGCCCAGTGATGGACACCCCTTTTTTTGGAATGTAAACAACGGAGCGAGAGGTAGTTTCGCTTATTATACCACGGTACGAGTCTTACTAGAACATTAGTGCCGTGCCAAGATCGTAAAGTGACGAGTTTGGCTGCAAATCGAGAAAAGTGGCCATCACTGGTACAGTGTCCATCACTGGGCACCTTACCATAATAGATGAGTTCGTGTTTTAGAAGGTGTACGAATGACGATTTTCTCACTCTTGTTGGTGGGTAAAATGGCCTTTTTTGTCAAAGGTAGGAACATGGTCATAGCCGAGGGTCATTATGTCGCACACTTCACAACACTTTAAAACCAATTTCCTCATCCAAGTGTCGGGTGTGCGACAATTTAGTGCCCTGGATTTACAGTGCACGCTTTTAACGAAAATGCAAAATACAACAGTAAAGCGTATAAACATGTGAGTGCGACTTTTATTCGTTTTTCATCATTGGATAAAAAAGCCAGAGGTCAACATTTGCAAAGGGGTTAAAAGGCCCGCTCTCTGCCATTCTGTAGGCACGACGAGCTTTTAAATTGGGTGGCACGGGTGGGAAGGGGGCACGCTTTTGTGTACGACACAGGACTTTGCAATTTGGTGCAAGCGACGGTTGCACTCACAAAGTCAGCCCCACCTCCCTTCCC
>NW_026267300.1:217950-221086 GCF_000697945.3 Frankliniella occidentalis | reverse complement strand
TGTGTGTGTGTGTATGTTGCAGGTACGTTTGGTCCGCGTTCGCTGCTACAATGTCCGTGGATGCGACTGGCCTCCCCATGCAGGCCGCGCGCGCAGCAGTAAAAAAAACTTGGCAAGTGAACTGGGTGATTTTACCCGCCCCCTCCCCTCGCCCTCCCCCCCTTTCACACATACACACACACACACACACACATTTATACCGGTCGGTCGGACGGCCAACTCGGGAACATAGTAAGGAATACGAGCTGGTGGTCCACGGCTGGTCAGGGATATACATTTAGCACCCACAATAAAACCGAAGAAGCGAGTGTAGTAACTGTTTGGGGAGTACTTTCAAGAACGTCGGTCATGAATGATGAATGTTGTCACGTTTCAAGAAATGCGCGTGCAACACAATCACGCACGCACCCGTCCTGCAGTTTCAGCGATTTATTAAGTTTGTGATTCTGTTATTGGAGAGTTGAGCAGAAAGTGGGTATGTAAACGGTCATTGAGCGTGTCATTCTTTTGAATGAGTGTTTCTTTGGATCGCTTTAAAACGTGACCGGCGAAGTTCAAGATGAGCAACTCATTTTGCACATGTCGTGGTGCGGGCTAACCCATCCTCCCCGTCGTCATGCTCCCTCTTCTCCTCCACTCTGGTCCGTCTTGTTTGCTCTGCTTGTGTCGCGCTCTCGTAGTGAGGGACATAACCTATCTCTTGCGGAGAGAGGGAGAGAGAGGGGGAGGGGGGGATGGGGGAGAGAGAGAGATGTAGGGAGAGCGGGACGAGCAACGACCATCGCGGCGGGGCGCGGGGTCGCGTAAGTGATTTGGATGCCGCGCTGTATGGCCCCGCTCCAGCAGTTTTGGAGGCCCTCCCCTCCCCCCCCCCTTCCACTCGCGTCTCGACTATTCTGTGTGCTCGGGGAGCAGAAAGAGAGGGGGAAGGAGGGGGCGCCCCAGTGTGGCGGTGGAAGTGGTAGTGACCCCTTTTCCCGACTCCCATTTGGACGTGACAACCACAAGGCCGTACGACGACGCCGCCACCGCCGCCACGCAGTGAGCGGAGGAGGAGGCTGAAGAAGATGTGTGCCCCCGCCCCCACCTTCCCCTTGCTATAGCTCATAGCGGCTGAAACCACAGCCGCATGGCGCAGGCAGGCAGTCTGCCTGGTAGGCCGCCTCGATGTGTCAAAAGCTGCCAGCTCCTCCCAGCCCTCCCCCCTCTTCCCACTGAGCACCCTGGTACGCTGCACAGACGGCGGCCGTCTTTGGTGGGACCATACCTCTGCCCTCACCCCCTCCCCCACCCCCTTCCCCACCCCTTTCACTCGCTCTGTAGGCAGCGTCATCAGGGGGACCTCTCGCCGCGATTACAGTCGGAACCGTCCGCAGGCTAGCCGCGGCCGGAACTCTTTTGACGGGATTATAACTTCTTTTTTTAATTTTTTTCGCTGGGTTGCATAAATAACAAATCTGGCATTGACTTATCAACAAAACTGTAAAGGCGATAGGATTTATGTGCTGTTATTTCTCTTGTGGAACATGTTAATCATGCTTATTTGTTATAAATGGTGTGCACAGAACTCACCCGGGTGGAAGGATCTAATGCAAAACTGTAGACCTAACTACAGTTTCTACTCGTACTGTGTCAATCTAAAGTTAAACTGCAGTTAAACTACAGTTTTAAACCAGTTAGCAGGTCCCTTGCGAAATCCGTAGAGTTTTTCTATAGTTTAACTACAGTTAACTGCAGTAAAACTGTAATTTAAACTACAGTTTACAAGTACAGTATCGAGTGCAGATCCTTCCATCCGGGTGGTAATTGAATTACCTGTTTCTGCTGCTATACTTGTGACCTTAGAGCGCCTGTGTATATGCCAGAAACATAGCAAACCGAAACAATGTATAGAACATAATGACTTTCGTTTTGCAGCTTGCAAAGGCATTGATTCGGATGCAGTGCATTTGAGTCCAGTGCTGGACATGTGTCATAATAGTATCACCAAGCGCATGGCTCGCGTTTTTAGACTCCAAAATATTGGCGTCCTGTACAGAACACCAAATGGTGGCGTCGAAAGATGCCAAATGCCAAAAATAGGCTAGATTTTGTCGTTCTCTAGAGGACGCCAGTAATTTCGCGTTAGAAGACGCTTTTCCAGTGATTACACCAAAAAAAAAATGCAAGTACCGATGAAAAGAGAGGTTGGTTGAAAACCTCTTTATCTATACTGCATATTCGTCCGAAGTTGGTTTCCACTCGAAGTTAATAAGGAGTTTTTCTTTTTTGCTTTACAAAAATTATTATGAATAGTGAGCAGCAGCTGGCGACATTGACTTTGATAGACAGTCAGTTTCCTCTGCTCGACTCGAGCTCCACTTCTCCCCTCGCTCTCGCCCCGCTCTCTCATTGTGCCGTTGGCAGCAGACTACTGCAGCCGTCGCAGCATATGGTGCAGCTGTATGCAGCTGCTTCAATATCTCACTGTGTGCCTGATGTTGAGCGACGAGGTGGAGGTGGTGGCGGTGGCGGGTGTGTGGCGGTCGTCCGTCTGTTTGCAGGGGCCGTACCCCAGGGGCGTTTCACAAAAGGACGGTCGCAGACGGACGGACGGACTCTGCTGGGTGCATCGCTTCCGGTCTGGATTCCTATCTTTTGTATTGCAAAGGAAAAGGGAGACACGTGCATCAATTCATATGGATGTCAGGCTGACGCGGCGCGGCGTGGCATTCGCGCCGAACGTCGATAGTCCCCTGCCATGCGCATGTCACGCGCCGGAATATACTCGCATTATAAACCCTTCCCTTTCGAGTCCCCGAGGAAAATGGCGACGCCGGGAAGCAAAAAAGAAAACAAACGCAAAAGAAAAACACAACAAAAACAACTGACAATTTGCTGTTGTTTTCCTAATGCATACCTACACACTGACGGTCCCGTCCGCTCGGCCGAGTTGTCATCGCCCGTCATAGCCATATTGCTGCGCTCCAACTGCCAGACCCCCCAACCCTCCTCTACTCTCACACTGCGGACAGTCCTCTTGACCCTTCTCGTGATGTTCTGGTGCACGTCTGTCTTGGCAGCGGTAGAAACTAGTTTCACTGGTTCCCGAAGATACATTCTCAATCAGTACTATAAACTTCCAAAAGATTCCGTA
>NW_026267300.1:215696-216760 GCF_000697945.3 Frankliniella occidentalis | reverse complement strand
GGTCAGCTCCGGTCGCCGATCTCTCAACCCCCTGCCGCATAATTTTTCCCGGGCGCCGTCCATCACGACCCCGTCCCTTCCCGGGTCCAATTCATCTGGAGGCGGGGCGGGGCGGGGTAGGCCGGGCCGGCTCGAGCGGAAGCAGCAGCGCGCGGCCCTCAATCAATTTCCCGTTGCCGCGTGTTATTATGATTTGGCTCAGCGTAAATAAAGATTGGTTTTGCTCGGTCAAGGAAAGGAAAATTGCCAGGCCTCTTTTTACGCGCCCCCTGAAAATCCAATACTGTTTTCTCAACCCTCTACTATAACGAGAAGAACAAACATTTTCGTGGAACGCCCTGCGAAAAATAGTTGCACGTGATTGTTCGAGTGACTCAGCGACTCGGAAGATTTCTCAGTCGAAAGTTCAAGCTTGTACGAATTTTGAGGATTGGTTTGGAAAATGTCATAGTCGCCAAGCTCCCAGCACCCTGCCGAAAATGTGCCGAATTAATTCTTACATGAGTAGCTAGACGTAGAGTGAGCGGTTGTGTGTGTGCGTGAGAAATACATGTATTTTTAAAAGGAAGGTGTGATAGAGAGTGCCGCGAGAGTGCGAATAAAGTGGTCTGGCCGCTGGCCATACATTTCTCTCCGTGGCCGCTTCAAAAAGCGACACTGAAAAGGGTCTTCCTGCGCTGCTCTCTTTGCCTCGCCATGCCCATGAGCGGTTACGTGTGAATGCGCGCGCGCGCAAGTGTGTGTGACAGAGAGAGCGGGATAGAGTGAGGGAGAGAGAGAGAGAGAGAGTGAGAGACTGACTGTTGTGTGCGTGTGTGTACTCCGCTGTCCCGACGCGGGTCTATATCTCTAAGCCGTGCCCGGCCTGTCTTTGTCTCAATATTTCCTGGCCCTGCCACATAAATCTTCCTGCCCGCCGCGGTGTAGGGCGCCAACACGACCAACACCGGGGCGCGGATGCGCATGGCGGGGAACGGTGTCCTCGGCGGACCGGAGCTTGTCCTGGTCTGGACCACCCCAGTGGCGCTGCAGCGCCAATGAGTGCTGCGTGTGTCATACTGTAG
>NW_026267300.1:213710-215186 GCF_000697945.3 Frankliniella occidentalis | reverse complement strand
GATGCAAGGAAAAGGAGAAATTTGTTTCGTTAAAAAGAGGATTTGTGTGCGAAAGTGAGAGAGAGATGAGGGAGGATGAGGGTGTGAGAGGAGGGGGGCTGCAACGGCGCTGGCGCTCTGTTGTGATTGTCGCTATTTTCCATTTGGGAGTGGCGCGTGGTGTGAGGATGATGTAGGGAGCGAGAGGTTTTGCAAGGGCGGCCGGGGAGATGTGTATGTTGGGGTTGTGGTCGAGCGGGGCGGGGTCGGGCCGGCGGGGATTATTAGCTGGCCAGTATAGGAGGATAGGGAGGGGGGGAGGAGAGGCGCTCTTCATATCGAGGAAAATCGGCGCGGGGGCGGTCTGTTGCCCGGGTGGTGCAAACGCGCAGTGGAAATGTGTGGTGTCCCTCGTTTGGCAGCCAAAATCCGTGAACACTGCTACCTTTTACGGAGTAATCCGAATAATAACAGCAGAATGAACACGTATACGCGCACGCAGAGAACTCCTCCCCAGGTCGAATCAAAGAAAAGTCTGCTGCTATAAAAGACGACGTATGATACGCGGTACTTGCGCACAGACCCGCAGGGCACGGCCCGCTCGTTTCGTTCTGGTGCGCACTAACTCGGAACAATGACGTTCGACATTGTGTCCCTGCTGGCTGCCGCGCTCGTGCCCACGCCTGCTCGCGGGGAGAAATAAAGTATCGGGTATCCGGCGCGGGTATCCGATGGCACGGGTGACGTCGCTCGGTCGCCATGGCAGCGGCTGGCGGCGGCCGCAGAGGGGTACCTGGTCAAGTCGTTGCAGGGGGCCGTAAACGCCCTGCGAAAGACCGACCCAACTAACTCCCTGACGTCGACCCCCTCGCTACCATTTTCTGCCCTTCTTAACGCGCCTAGCAAAATGAAAAGCTGTTGTTGCGATCATCGAACCTTAATCTCGGGAGAGGAAACGAACTGTCTCTTTCGCAAGCTTACGGCACTTTTCCTGCTGGGGTAGAGACAGTTTTGGGGGAAGTGTTAAGAAATATGCAACTTACCTACAGGAGAGAGCGATGTAGTGTCCGAAGCGGTCCTATACTCCCCGAGGCTCACCACCTTTGGATCCCTTGTGGGAATTGAGGGGCAGTAGGGGGGGATGGGTGGGTCCTAGCTGCCGGCTCCGTGTCGTAGTCCCGGGCAGCCATCGGGCCCACCCCGCCGCCCATACAAAAGGCCAACTCGCTGAAACGGACTCCATTGTAGTAGGGTCGCGGACTTTGCTCCCTCCTCTCGCTGGGGGTGTGTGCAACGGGAAAGTGAAACTCTTCTTTTTCTTTTAACACGCGCTGCAAAAAAAGGAAATGTGTGCAGCCAAGGGAGGTGGGTGGAGGAATTTCAACAAAAAACGAAAATGACGTATAATGGAATAAAGAATCGTGGTGGGTGTGTGGATGATGGCGGTGATTGGCGAGAGGAGCGGAAGTGGCGTCGTGGTGCGCGCGCGTGGTGTGT
>NW_026267300.1:201186-208663 GCF_000697945.3 Frankliniella occidentalis | reverse complement strand
TGCATCCCCACGAGAGGCGTGTTGTGGTAATGGCAGTTAGGTGGGAGCGGAGATGTGTTGTTAGAAAAACGCAATTAAGTTTGTTTATGGGCTGTAATTCGCGAGAGTGAAAAACTTTTGCGGCAGCGGTCGGTCCTCTGTGTGTGCCTTCTCTCCTTTTCTCGCTCTGGTTCCTCTTTCCCTCTTATTTCTCTTTCTCTGACCATGCGCGCGCGCACACACACTCACAGACCACGAACACTGTGACATGCTCGAGCAGAGACACGGCATGGCATGCAGGTAGTGGGGTGTGTTATTCGTTTGCATCTCTCTCCGCCGCGGTTCCCGGAAGAAAAGTAGGGAAAAAAATTAACACGCGAATTAAATTTTAACTCTACACTCCCTACTGCCTGCTTTCCTGGAACGCTCAAGCGCCGTGTTTTTCGTCATGGGGAGTGGGGGAAAGGAGGTAAAAAAGAAGTATTGTGGACTAGCAGAAGCGGCAGAGCACAGCAGGGCTCTACCCGGGTGGCCTGTGTACGCGATGCAGCGCGTTACGCACGTCAGAGTAAGCAAAGTCCCTTCCTCTTTGGCATTCCAAATGACGATAGACCGAGGCCCATGCCGCCAGAAGTTCCTCTGCGCTGCCTGTCATTATGTGGCCAGGGACGAACTGCGTGCACCTCGGAGGAGGCACCGTTCGAGCCTTGAGCCGCGAGGGGTTGCCGCCTGTTGGGAGAGCCCAGTATTGCGCCATGCTATTTTGGACGTTAAGGGCACAAAGTGTTACCAAAGGCTGTTAGTGCGCGACCGGCGCTGCTCCCCTTGCGTGTAGCGGAAGGAGTGCTTGGTGTTGGCGAAAATAAGTCGCGCTGCACTCGGGGTGTCGTCTTGTTGTACGGCTCTTTGCAGACCTTATTGCGCTCTTGCCCGCCCGACTCGTCGCGGAGATGGCAATAGTACCCGTCAACCAGGTCCTCTCTCTGCTTTTCCAAATGTGGCAGCATGGAACTTTTCCTTGTCGGGTGGATCACCCGCTAGCGCTCTACGCCCTCCAGACCACACCCGAGGTTGTGCGTATTTAGGTGCAACGGTAAAGAAACAACAAAAACAACGTTTCTTATGTTTCAAGACTCTGTCTTGGGTCGTAAAGAGAACACCAATGGCATCCAGAACCGAATCTTGAAATACAAGAAAAAAATTTCACCGTGTCATGCGTGCATTGGCTGCCTGTTAAAGTCTTGTCAAATCCTTCGTAATACGAAGGATTTGGAAGCTTCGTAGGGGGCAAATCCTTCGTAGGTACGAAGGGTTTGGCATTCTGTTTCGTAAGGTTTTAACTGTGCCCACTTTGATGTTGGGTGGGTGAATGGTTGGATTGTGATCGTGTGGTGAACACCAATCTTTACTACTTCTACCTCTCTGTCTCTGTGTTTTCTGTTTTCTCTCAGTGTGTAATGGTAATTTCAAACACGTTGGGTCGGGAAACCGTGCCTGCGGCCTATAGGCCTGGGGTGGTTTTGGCAACGCAAGTTTACGCGGATCAGGAGGAAATCAGCTGGATGGGATTGAGTTTCACGTCCTTGCACAAGGCCGATGTAATCCGATTTGGTTGATTTTGGTCATGTTAACCGGTTGCAATAAAAATGATGTGGCCCTATTCTATACACACTATACACTATAACTTTAGGGTAAAATTCACCGTTATTGTTTGGCTATGTCGATGAAATATGTGGAGTCCATGCCCATTGGACCGGGCAGTGGCGTGCGTGCGCGCTGCCGTGACACAGCCGTGGAAAGGGATATACAGAGAAAGGGGAGGGGGGTCGCAGATGCACTCAAACCGACTCAAACTAGTAACAGAGGGAGGATAAGTGAATGGGTGTTGTGCATTCTCCCACAGCAGCAGCATGACAATGTTCTCGGCCCCCGGCGTAGTTAGTCCATCCCAACTGGGACGAGTGGGACTGGGGCACCTCAAAACTTATCAAGGTCATATTGCAAACAGCGTTCCAGAGAGGCGCATAGAGAGGAGGGATGGAGAGGGCGGGGGAAGAGAAGCGGGGCCGTTTCCGCTGCAGTATAACTTCAGCAACACGCCTGTGTAACTAGACTCGGCACACAGACTCACACACATGCACGCCATGCACGACAACGCCCCCCGACGAACGACGCAATTTACTGGACGATACGCTCGTTTTATTGGAGTGACAAAGTAGGAAGCTCAAGCTTCTTGGAAAGTGGGGAGTGAGAGAGAGAGAGATCTAGGAGCAATGGCAGGGGGAGAGGGGGAGCAAGAGAGAGATTGTGAAGGCGAGGAATTGTGCATGGTAAGGGAGAGGAGGGAAGGCAGGACAAGACAAGGGACTGCCTTGTTTGGGTGACAAAGCGACGGAGGTGTGTGTCGGTTGTTGATACCCCCTCATGAGGCACCCAAAAGGTTGGGAAATGTCCTGTTTCACTAACAAGGCCTTTGAGGGGTAGGACGAAAAGCGGGTGTTGCATTACGCGTGAGCAGCCGGAGTATCGCTCATGTACACCTGTAAAATGTATTCGGTAAAGTTACAAATCACAAATTTCAAAATGCACTTTACTTGATAACTGCTTTGTTTTCTTTGACTAGAGAAAATGACCTGTAGTAAATGTACAAATTGTTTGTAATCCCATATTGCAAAATATAGTTTAAATTTTCAAACTGTGTTGTAAATTTTCAAAATGTTTTGTAAATTTACTAAGATTTATTTTTACGATATACTACACATTGGTGCCCGTAGACCCTCTCAAACGAAATATGGTTCAGTTATTTCCACCAGCTGCAAAAGTGGTGACTCTGGCAGAACATGGCGCTGGCGCGTATCGGTGTTTGGCTCTGTGAATCGTAAAGCTGCTGAAACAGCAAGTTGGTCTCGATAGGTTTGTGCCGTCAGCGCTGCAAGAATAGCCCTCTCGCACCCAGCGGCGGTGTTGGCGGTGGCGGCAGTGGCGGCAGCGGTGGCAGCTACTCCCGGACGCCATATCTCTCCGGGCACATTACATTTGGAACTGTGTCCTCCAAACGCACCATTCTAACCCACATCTCAAAAGTTGCGGTGGTATAAGGAAGGGGAAAAGTTTTTAAGTGCTCGGCGCCGTGCCGCGTGGGGCCGTGCCCGGCCCGACCCTGATGTGGGTGTAACTCTCTCCAATGGGAGATGACAGACTCTGCACGCTCCTCGCGTGAAACCCGAGACCCACCCTCGTCGAAATTGCCCTCTGTGCCGCACATTTTGCCGCGTAGATCTGACCGTTTTGTTTTCCTCCCTCTCCCCGTCACGGTGCCTCATCATGACCCCCCGCTTTGTCCCACTCCTACAGTTGTTCCTTTACATCCATCTTTTATCCTCTAAATTGACGTGTGGGTGCCCCTGCTCTGGCGATTTAAACGAAGTCTGATGATATGCAACGTTTTGAATGAACGCCGCTGTGTCCTGGTAGTGATGAATCGTCTCCCTGTAGCCGACGCTCTGTTGTTCCCCGCCCATTTTTTTCTTCTTTTGACCGCCCTGTTCATTAATCACTATTTTGTACGTCGAATGCCTCTGGTGTTTATTGGCCAGTCCTTTTTTTATGTGTGGCTTTTCCCTTCTTCCTGCTTCAGTTTCTTAAACAACTATTTACGGATAACATGACAGGCTGGCTGTACTTGGGCTGAAGTTGTGACCACTTTATTTTGTCGGTCACTGTACTAAGTGTATTTTTAAATACGCTCCCGTGTAGTGGGTTTGCCTACTACACCCCCCAAAAAAACTTTGTACTTGGATCAAGTACAGTGTACGTGATCCTTCCCGGGTGGAACGAACTCGACTTTTGATTTACATTGATTTTTCGAGTCCTTATGTCTTCATTCAATTGATATGTTCTTGAAAAACAAGGATGATGCACTTTGTCCAATAACTCAGTATTTTAGGTGTTCCTTTGTGTGTAAGGAACCCTGCTTCCTGTGAGCCTATCGAGTAGTTCCACAACATTGGAGCGCAATTATAGATACACCTGGTACACATCCATACTCAAAAAGCGACAAAACCTGTAAAACAAATAAGGAAATTGTTAGAAAGTTAAATTAATTTGCTCCTATAGCCGTCCTTGTGAACTTTCCCTAGTGGGTTAGGAATCGTCCAAAAACTACATCTGTTTTCCTAGGATTCGTTTGGCATTATGCGGGAGCTCAGCGCCTGCGAGACTCAGGGTAGGCCAGCCCGCAGTACACGCAAGCACAACAGGCAAGATGCTGCCTACCTACCAGGCGCTAAGAAAGCTTGCATAGCCCGAACTTGGCTCGTCGGTATTGTCGAATAATAAAACGATAAAATACAAGGAAATACAAACACACACATGCATACACGTCACAAATTTTGAAGGAGATGCAATCAATTAGGTCGTATAGTTAGTGTACAGCCTGACCGCCGGCACGCCGTGCCCCCCCTAACCGCCTCTTCGTTGACCCTGCCCTGCCAGGCACGGCGCGCAGGTATCAACACCTGACTTGTCCATGAATAAGATAAGGCTCATCCTGCTGAGGTCGCCCATCCAGGCCCCCGGCCCTGTGCGCTGTGGTATGGGTGATGACGGTGGGTGGGAGGGGGGGAGAGTTGCTTGATGGAGCTACTTGGTCACGAGAAGAGTGCTGGCCTGGCCGTGGCCCTCCCCTCTCCCTTGTGGAGAGCCCCACAAAATATTCACAAATCCAGTTCGATGTCTGTCTTTGCGCGTGCGCCCGACCCGTACAACTGGATGAAAGTCTTTCGCGCGCGAATCGCTAATTGCAATAATAGCCCCGAAACGCCGCGCTGTTGTTTTTCCCGCCTCAAATTAGCTTTTATTTAGCTATTTATGAAATGAGTAATGATGCTGCTACCGCGGGCGCGGGGTGGTGTACCTAGAGCCCCCGGGGGCGTGGCGGGGCGGGGCGAGGCGCGGCGTGGCGGGGCGTGGCGAGGCGTGGCGGGTTGGGTCTGGGCGCGCGGCTGGTCTTCCCCGTGGCCCGGACCGCTCACTATACCCTGATTTATATTCCCCCCGCTATTTACAAGTTGATAAATCACTGGAAGGCGAAGCACCACAAACCGCTTTCCTTCCTGCATTTCGGGATGCTCCTCTGCCCCGCCCGATCAAAAGGCAAAAGTAGCGCATAAGAGAGGTGAGGAGACGGCGGCGGGGCGGGGCGTGGCGGGCTATGCGTCATCTCATTCATGCCGGGCGGTCGCTTGCCCGAACAATGTCATGTTGTGTTATTGAGTTTTGCGGTCTCTGCAGAGGCGGATGGACGATGCCCAGGACTTTTTTTTATCATCGGGATAGGGTGTGCTGGTGGGGGGCAATGGCAAAAGCTGCTACTGTGGAATACACAATACTTGCAAAAAAAAAACTGTTTTATTTGGCTTTGGTTTGGGTTTGGTGCGGTTTTTCTTCTCGTGTGTTTCTTTTTCTAGTGTGCTGCGCAGTGTAAGCGAGTCCCACCCGCGAGAGCGCCAGCACGCGCCGTGCATCTAGAGGGCAGAAGCGTGTTTACAGAGCACCGTGGAGCTCGGTCAGGGCCAGCGCAAGATGTAGGGAAGTGCTCCAAGGGAAAATAGTGCAGGGGCAGTCCTTCCTGCGCTCCAAAATTGCGGGAACTAATTACGGCGTTTTATGCACGCTCTTACCGGCTCTTACGTTTCGTTTCGGACAAATTTGTTCGCCAAAAACGTGATTCCGCACAAATAATTGTACAAAAGTGTTTAAATCAACGCAAAAATATGATTTATTTATTTTTTTAATAACAAAAGACACAAATCAAATGTGCATGTACATTTTAACAAAAGATATTTATACGCAAGTTTTTGATGCAATAACCATCTGTGACTGCGACTGACACTCAACAAAAATGAACGTGTGTGTCCTTAACGTTGTGGAAACGACATTTTGTTTTTGCAAAGTGCAGGAGTGCCAAACGGTAAAAATATTTTCTTGTATTTCAAGACCTGGTCTTGGATGACATTGGCGTTCTCCATAAGATCCAAGACCGTGACTTACAAGAATCTATTTTTACCGTGTATACCATGATAGAGACATACACCAAACACCCTAAAGCAGGACGCCGCTCTCCTGGAATTTGCTATAGACAGCTGGATTGGGACTAAGGAGAGATGTTACTCTTCTGGCCACACCAGTTTTGCGGTGGGAGCATGGCCATCTTTGGCCGAGGGCGATTGTAACACTGGCCGGGCCAGGCAGGGCGGAGCCGGCGAGGGGCAGGGGCGCCTGAAGGACTTTGGGCCGGGTGTGTCTGGGAAGTCCCCGTAATTGATAGTTAAGTGTCGGACGCAAGCGGGCGCAAAGTTACGGTCCCTTTAGTAGTGGTTGCCGGACACGCCCACACGCGCGGTGAAGTGGTGGGGGAGGGGGAGAGAGAGATAGAGGGAGACTGAGAGAGAAAGAGAGAGAGGGGTGGGGGACGCACCTCTTCTTCGTAAAGTTACACTCGAGAAAGTATTAACTCCATCTAAGAAAAGCTGACCCAAAATACTCCTTTTCCTTTCAATGTAGCGTTTCAGTTGTTATTCGAAATCAAATGTGTTACTGCATACATAAACGATGAAATCCGAGTCCAGCACAGATCATTGGGTTAGAATTGTAACTTGGATCATTCAGGAACGATGTCCCATTTTAATTTCTCAACGGAATGTTACGCAGTAGACACTGCGTCTTAGTGTGTGAAGACCGCCGCCACAAGTCATCCACGCGCCCTTGGCGACGCCCTGGACTGCTCTCCACCGCTGCCCCCTCCGACGCCTTCTTCTTGCGAAAGAAGCGGACTCTAATTTATTTCTAATTGACGGGTTACTCAATTTCGGGGACTGCTTTTCACCCGCCGTGCCGCACCCGGCCGCGCCACCGTCCGGACCGAAGCGCAAAGCGTCCGTTATTGGATTCGCCCCGTCTCGCTCTTTCCCTCTTTGGGGGCACTCTTCCTCTCGCTCGCTCTCTCTCCCCCCCGTGCTCTTCTTTTTTCAGCCTCTCTAAAAAATAGTATTAAGAGAGATTGGGCACTTCGTCAGATGTTCTTTCACAGGAGAGCCCGGGTCGAAGCGGTCTGTGGCAGCGTGGGGTCGACACGGCCAGACCGACGGCCGTGGACAGATAGGCAGTCGGGTTGCACTCTGTTGCTGACCTGAGTGACGATTCACTAGTTGGCCCTCGTGACACCAATCCCCTGGTCGGCCCTGGGGCTGCAATCAGCCCTCACAGCCCCCGCCCACCATCCCCCACCGCAGCTTGTAGAGCGCGCTAAATGTGTTACTCTGCAAATCAAAAGAAGTCTTCACCAGTTTCTTTTTTAATTGAGGGGGAAATTCCCAACAAGTGTCGGCTGTGACTGCCGCGCGCGGCCGGGGTCGTTTCAAGTCCCGAAACTTGATGCTATCATCGCAATGCCCACCTGGGCCATTAAACCAAGCGGTTGGCGCCGCAGCCGTCTCCC
>NW_026267300.1:198368-201136 GCF_000697945.3 Frankliniella occidentalis | reverse complement strand
GCGCGCGCGTGGTGTGTATGTGCGGGAATGGGGTGTATGCGCGCGCCCGCTGCGCCCGCGCGCGCCCGCTCGCGGAGTGCCCTCCCCGCCCGCCCATCCTCGCTCTGCTCGTGCTCCGAGTTCTCGTAATAACGCTCACGAATCATAACGATCCTTAACCTCAAAACCCCTTCCCGCGGCAGCCAGTCCCGTGCCGTGCCGTGCCGGCTATGGGGTGGGGTGGCTCTGTAGGCCCCGCCGCGCCGCGCCCCGCACCCAGCCAGGCACCAAGCGGCGGTAACATCCACGTACTCTCTTGGTTGTTAGAGTTCCCCTTCTCCCTCCTCCTGGTGCTACACTCTCTCCTCGTCGCGCCCCTTTTCTTTATCACTTATTCGTTCCTTTTCTTCTCCTTTCTGTAAAGCACTGCCGTTAAAGCCCCCTGCCGCCGTGGCCCCTTGCCATTCTTTCATTTCCCCATTCCGCACGTAAATAGTTGTGTGTGTGTGTGTGTGAGAGAGAGAGAGAGAGAGAGAGAGAGAGAGAGAGAGAGAGAGGTATATGTGAGTGTGAGGGAGCATGGATAAAAGTGTTGTCGTGCGTGAAAGCCTTTACCACGGCTGGACCATAATAAGATCGATTTTCTTACTTCCCTTTCTTATTTTTTTTCTTTTAAACTACAAGAGCTGAGTGCCATAGCCTGCGTGTTGTTATATTGGTTAAAACACGATGGTATCCTTTGGCAGCTGTCTTAGCACTGCCATGCGCTTGGTGCTACTATTATGACACATGTCCAGCACTTGACTCAAATGCACTGCATCCGAATCAATGCCATTTCGTTTTGCTGCTTGCACCAAAAGGAACACCAAATGGTGCTGTGGTGGTACCCAAATAAGTAAGTAAAATTTCTACTTGAGGGAAACTGGTGGTCCCATGGTGCACGAGGAATAAATGAGAGAGAGGTAGAGAGAGAGAGAGAGAGAGAGAGAGAGAGAGAGAGAGAGAGAGAGAGAGAGAGAGAGAGTGGGTGCGGTGTAGAGAGCTAGAAACAAAAAGAACCGCAAAACGCTCAGGCATAAAGTAGAATGAATGTGATCGGCGACGGCGGCAAGCGTGGTGCGGAAAAAGGGACCATTTACAAATTGGACGACAATGGGCCTCTCTGGAAGTGAAGTAATGCTGATGGCCAGAGAAGGAGAAGCAGGGGGAGGGGAAGGGGCAAGCTAATGCTCTGTGGCGGCGCGCCAAGCGCTCATCGGACACCGGGCTGACACCCCCAGACCGGCAAAGGCGCGCCTGAGCCTGTCGTCGCTGCAGAGGCGCCTAGAGTGTTTTCCCGACGTTGGTCTCTTCGAACGCCCGCAAGGGCAGCAGATCCGCCAGTAGGTTGAAGCGTGAAACTTTTTAAAATACTACTATTCAATCCTTGAAATCCTGTGAAATTTGCAGATCTGCCTTCCATTTTACGAGGAACATTGTAAATTTTAGACGTAATTGTTTTCTCAAATTACGATGAGATATTAGTAGAAATTTAATTTCATCAAGTTTGTTCTTTAAAAAAAAATAATCTAACGAGTTAAAGAGGTTGTTGCGGTCCCCTCCCTTGAAACAGAAATAAATATTTTGTGATGTAGTTGGTAGAGGTGGCGCGGCGGTGACTTGACCTGGCCGCTGAGGTGCCGGCGCCGTCCGCGCCAGATGTGGAGGAGCAGGGCGGCGCCGGTAACTTAGAACGTAAACGTGGCCGTGTGTGTGTGCGTGCGCGCGCGCGAGTGAGAGAGTAAGAAGGGGAAGGCAAAGCGAGACAGGGCTGGGGGAAGAGAGCGAGATTCAGAGAAGAGGCTGCACACGTAACCTGAGCAAGTTTAAGAGCCTGGGTGTCAGGACCCTGAGAGGTTAAGTTCCGCGCTCCCATTCCGCTGCCACTGCCCCCCCCCCCCTTTCCTCCGCCGCTTCTGCCCTCTTGTCCAACTCCCTCGTCCTTATTCGGTGTTGTTCCACTGTGATGCTGGTGTGAGCGCACGGCCGCTGCAGCTAGTTGTCGAGCTAAAACATGAGAATGACTGGGTAAATAAAAAAATGCGCACACTTTTCCCGCCACTGTCTTGGTGTTTGTTTCTACAGGGTTTCATACGTGTGTCTTGGTCTTGGGATGGTGAGCAACGTGAGTGTGAGAGCTTGTCTATTAGTCACCCTAGCTAGAGTGAAAAATATCAGTTTTGGATTGGAAGTTTGCTATTTTGTATTATACGGTCCTCTCGTTTTCTAGGAGAAAATAAAACAACAAAAAACCCTCCTCGAACTATTTTACCGGTGGGGACAGCTTGGTAACGTTTGAGACTGTTCCTGAACTTTTGTTTTCTTTATTTTGTAATGTCCTTATGGTGCTGGGATATTGTAAAATGTGCACCACATCCACCAAACACCGGTTGTGTAGGTGTGCGCGGCAACTCGTGTGTGTTGCGGGCGGTGTGCGAGAGCGCCGATATCACACGGAAAGGACGCCCCTCTCCACCCAGCGCGGTGCGGTGATTAGAGGACGGCACGGTGGCGGTGTTGGCGGCAATGCTGCCTGCCAGGTGTCAAACTTGTTCTGTTTGTAGTAAGAAAACTTTGTCCTCCACTACGCCACCACCAACCGTCCCCCCAGCCCATCTCTCCCCTCTCTTCCTATCTCGGCGTTCCTAATCATCACACCTGCTCTACCGTTGCCGCTGACTGGGCTTCCCTCAAACGAGACCGGTAGGGGGGGGGGAGCCATCGGGCCCACCCCGCCGCCCATACAAAAG
>NW_026267300.1:191079-196978 GCF_000697945.3 Frankliniella occidentalis | reverse complement strand
AGAGAAAAGAGAAAAGTCACCGTAAGAATTACCTGGCTAAAAAAGGGCACTTTTGAAGAGCTCAAAGGGCCCGCCTCACCCACCTAAAATTGTGACAGTGCATGGCCACAAATATTTCACCGCACTGGAATTTGGCGACGCTAGCCCCCCTCCCCTTCTCCCCTCGCGCGGCGCAATTTCCCGTAATACTTCCACTCAGCGAGGCGCGCTGAGGACGAGGAACGGGAGAGGCGGGAAAAAAAATATAATAAAAATGAAAAACAAGATAGCGGACCAGGCCAGGCCAGAGCACCACCATGCCTCCCACCCGCAAGCAGGACTTGTAAATTACGTGTAGCCTTCCGCTCAAGACTCGCCCGTCCGCCCGGGGCACGCCGCGCGAGGCGAAAGGGGAGGGGAGGGGGCACATCTCATCACACCTTGGCGTCAAGTAATTGCTTTTGTTTCACCACATAACTATCCCGCCCTTATTTCCAAGGGCCCGGTGGTTAAGGGCCCCCGCGGGCTCCGGGCCTAACCCCTAGGTTGGGGGTTGGGGGTTGGAGAGGAGGTGGGGGATAAATAGAGGTTGGGGGGGCGGTCATGCGCCACGCCTTTTTGGATAAATGAAGGCAATCCCTTAACCAACTGAGGTAGGCAAGCCTCACCCGTTCGCCCTCGACTCTCTGTCTCTCCCCCCCCCCCGGCCCCTCCCTCTTCCACCTCATCGCTCTCGCTCCCCCTCAATGCGTAGACGCATGCATCCACGTCTGTCCCACTCCCACACAGTGACAGATGATCATTATTTCACCCGCCATGGCCTCCCGTTATAGAGAACTTGCGCGTGCGGCTACTTGAACTTGAGCCGTGTTTTAATTTTGAAGGAAGATTGAAATTAAGATTTCCTGCTTGGCGACACCCTCCACGTACGTCCCGCCGAGGGGCGGGGGGTTGGGGGTGGGCCTGGGGTCGCGCGCCCGCTCGCCGTGAGTAGTGACGGCGCAGCGGCACCGGACAGCTGCTGCCACTTTAGGGCGAGCCTTGGGCCCCCGGGGGGCGGACCACCCGGGGGCGGCCGCACCCCTCTGCCACCCGCTGCTCCTCTCTCTCTCTCTCTCTCTCTCTCTCTCCCTCTCTCTCTTTCTCTCCCTCTCCCTCCCTCCCTCCCTCCCTCCTGATAAGCTCCTGATTTGTAATGCCCCCTCCACAGCCCCCTGCGCTCGTCTTCCACTCTTCGATATTTACGCATGCAATTCCCCGCGCAAAGCCCCGTGTCACCGGTGCGACAGAGGGGCGGGCGTGCCGGTGAATCGAAGTAGCAGGACGATATCTCGATTCTCCTCCACCCCCTCTCCTGTACCCACTTCTAGCTCCCTCTCTCTCTCTCCCTCTTTCTGAAGGAGACTCGTGCTGTTCCCGCCCGGCTGCTGTGCGCTTGCTGTTTCGGTGAGGGATTGGTCGCCGTGGAAAGATAAGACAAGTCCAGCGCAGTCGGCTGGAGACGAGGGAAGGAAGGGGAGGGGGGGGGTGGGGGAGAAGGGGAAAGCGTTATTCCAGCCAGCGCACTGATGGATGGACTGGGATTACGGATCCCTCTCAATCTGGGAACAACAACACCAGCGCGGCGGTGGGATGGCGGGATTAGTTCGAACCGTTCCCTTTACGATGATGATGATGATTGCCTTTTCCTCCATTTATCTGGTATTGATCTGGCGCGTAACCCCTTCTGGTGCTTTCTGTGTGTTTGACGGTGTGTCTCTCTTATTGCAGGTGAGCGGATAATAATGGCTACAGGCTGACTCACGGCGGTTCCTGGACCTGGAATGATAGGGTAACGTATTATCATGCTGAGACAACAAGGAAGTTGCCAGTTCTGTACAAACTCGTTTCATTTACCGTGTGCGGCTATGGCTACACAAATGACGGAAGGAGGGAGGGAGAGGCCATATTGCTTTTCCTCGAAATATCGTTGATGAGAGAGAAGAGAATCTTCTCCCCGCCATACATCATATCACCATGAGATGGGCGTCCACGCTATTTAAATGGGAGTGTGCTGTACATTATTGCTTATTTTGCCATTGTTTGTTTTCGTGAATGCGTTAGAAACGGAGGGTGTACAAGGTTCGGTACAACGGCTGAAAGCGGTCTGCTCGAGACTAATGAAATTCTCTCCGCTGATTTTAATCAATGCGTGAGTTGCTTCTGTGGTTCCAACCTGTTCAAATCAAGTTCAGCCCTTTCCCTGGCGAAGAATGCTTTGCAGCCGTGTAGCGTAGAAGGCCCTGGTATTTGCAATTAGTTTGTGATTGCTAGGAAAAGGTCAAATTCACGCAACATGTGCCAGCACTGGGCGGTGGGAAGATGAAAGCTGCACGCAATCAACATCTCATCACCACCATTAGAGCAGAAGCATACATTTAGGCACGCTCTTCTTTGTCTGTATCGAATGTACCAGGGACTATTTTTGTAGGTAGATTAGATGTGTGGTGGTGCACATTTTTGGAAGATACATATTTGTCAATACGGACACTCTAAATCTTAAAAAGCGAATGTGTCCTTTTCGAGATGCATTATTAAGCATGTGTACCAAGTTTTGTGTTCCAGTTAAATGTTATTTGTTTCTGATTTAGTTGTGGACACGGGCACATCGAGACTAGGTATACACAATTTTCCTTTCCCATTTAGAGTGCTAAATTTAATTTCACCGAGACTTTGTGGCGGTAAGGAGCTGCTGTGATGACAGTGTGGCCACGTGACCCACGTGACCCCCGCGCTGCTACGCCCATCGGTAGGGCCCATGCATCTTGCATGAAGTCGTTGCATGAGCACAACTGCTCCCCGCCAGGCTGCCCGCCCCACCTCGGCCCGGCCCGCGCCGCCCTGCCCCGCCCCCCAGGACCCCGAGGCTGAACCTGGCCCACACCAGCACGCTCCCACCCCTTCTCCCCCCTCCCTTCTCAAAATCACACAGGGGCTACTACGCCGCGCCATCCGTTTAGCATTTGGCGGGAAATTTTGTTTTGATAAGTTTCTTGCGCTCTGTGTAACCGCAAGCCTGGCGCGCGCACTCGCTGCAAAGGGGATCTTAACTCTGGGCTGTGGTCAAGACTTTGACCCCACTTGTTTTCACCCCCTTTCCCCCTCGACCCTGCCTCTCTCTCCTTTCCACTTGACCGCCCACTGCACTGCTCTCTCTCTCTCGCTCACTGAAGCGCACTTAGCCGCAAAGTGCTCTGCTGGGGCGATACGTACGTTTTTGTCCCAGCCGCCCACTCCTACTGAACGCTAGCATGGCAGCTGGGAGGCGACGGAGCTGAGGCAGAAGATTAGGGAGAAAAATTAAAGGAAAATTAAAAATACGCTTCCCTCATTGAAGAAACCAGCCTCGTTATGGGGTTAAGGACCTTAGCTGTAGGCTTTCGGACAGGGGGTGGCAATGGTGGCATATCCCTTCTCAGCAGCCCTTGGCCCCTCCTCAGGAAACAGTAAGATTGGTGCGTGCTTTCAATTCAGTTTAACTACTAAAAGTTACAGTGATTCATCTCCTTGCGAACAGCAGATATACACACTAAATCCTTATGCATTCTGTTGTGCATAAGACTTGCAGGATTTCATGCAGCCATAGCTATGCTCAGTTTTTCATCCATAAGTATACAAAACAAAGGCCACTATGCACAAATTTCTACATAGTGATGCTGAAGTTTAACATAGTTATGCATGAAATTTGGTGCATAACTATGGCTGCTTACAGCTATGCATGTTATGCCCAACAAAGTACATAAGGGTTTAGTGTGTAAGCCTGAAACTACATTTATTATACAGTTTCAAGCTTTAGTGAGGTACTGTAAGTAGAGTCCAACTTATATCGCGCGATACAGTTTTTGGATCTCATGACTTAACACTCAACACCAGAAGAAAATCAGACATAATCGCAACGAAAAACATCACTTTCAAACCGATTCGTAGGTTGTTTTTTTTTTTGGCGGATGTTAAGGGGAGTGAGGATGGACGGAGCGGCGGGGTGGCGTTGCCATCCCCTGGCTCGGTTTAAGGGGGCCATTCATTGGAAGAGCCCTAACTCAACTCACCTTTTCTCCGCCCCTCCGCTACCTCGCCTCCTGCACTTCTCTCGCTCTTCTCCCTCCACCTTGCACTCTTCCTCTCCAAAGTTTTCGTCTTCCGCTGCTCACGCCTCGAATGCCGGAGTCTGATGGAGGGGCTAATACCAAAGCGTGCAGGCGGCCAGACCGACAAAAAGAGAGAAAAACAGAGACATAAGTCCGCAGACGGTGTAAACAAAGGGGTGGATCACACAGGGATCAAGGGAGGGCCTATCCCGGTCTCCACACCTCACACCCCTTTTCCACACGACAAGCGCTTCCCCCTCTCTCGCTCTTTATCTAGCGTCTAAGCCTGCTAAAACGCACACTATCATGTGTCCCGAGTCTCCGCTCGGAGAGCATGTCTTCGCAATGCTGCTCGGGTAAACAACGAGAAAAGTGAGACAAAATGCGTGCGTATTCATTGTGACAGGAGCCATTGGAAACTAATTGAAATATAATGTTAAACGCCCTCATGTGCGCCCTTTTTTTTGTCTGTGCACACAGGCTGCTCCCCATTAGGTCCCCATGCAGGCGGCCAGCAGCAGCACCTCTAACTGCCCAATTCATTAAAGCGTCTTCCCCCCGTTGCGACTATGGCTTGTCCAGAATTTCGCACCAGCCAGGAGGCTGGGTGGGAGGCTGGGTGCCGAGGGGGAAGGGGGGGGGGGAGTGATATTATCTAAAAGAAAAAGGGGTTGGGATGGCGGATCTAGGAAGGGAGGGGGAGGGAGACGCCGTGCTTGTTTGAGTCAGCCATTGTGACACGCATATATGTGTGCATGTGGTGCTGTACTGGTGTGTGAGGCCTGAGCAGACACTAGTGTGCGTGTGTGTACACTTCTGCTTTGTGAGGATCTAACCTGATAAAACCAAAGCCTTCCTCCACCTGCATCGGCGCGTTTGCTCAGCCCACCTCCCCAGCAGCGGCGACGGCGCCAGTGGACTCGCCTACGCTGCTGGGTTAATAAAGTGTCCAACAGTTCCATACTTGCAAGCGTGCAACTGCTGGTGAAGGGGTTGGAGAAGTGTTGTGGACTAGAAAGCCTTCAACACAGCTGTGCACTTGCAATCGTTTAACACACTTTCACGACTTTGATGGTTCTGTACTTCTTGATAGTGTCTAACTCGGTCTAACTCCCAAGCTGCATGACACTTCCGAGGGTTGATAACATTTTTTCTACTAATGAGACTCGATACGGTTGCTCTAGAAACCCAAGTGTATGTATGCGTTGTTTGCTGAATACCTATATGTATGCAGCAAATACTGCGTACATATAGGTATTCAGCAAACAACGCATACATGGCCAGGTGCACACTTCGGCACATAGCTTTTAGCATAGAGCTCTACGTGTGTACATGGCCATGTTTGCAGTATTTGCTGCATACATGGTCATGTACGCAGTATTTGGTATTCGGCAAATAATGCATACATGTCGACACGTGGGTTTCCAGAGTGGTTCATAGGCGTCCCCACAATTTAGTGTTGATCAGAAAGCTTTGCGCGGGGCCGCCCGGCCGGGCTCGAAAGCAATCGGCCCGGGCCCCACACTGCTTAAACCGAGCGATTTCACGCGTGCTAAACTGTTTATGCTCAGCGAAACGAAGGCAGCGGTCTGGCCAGCAGGACCAGGGAGACGACTGCTGCTGCTACCGCCGCCTCTACTTGTTGTTGGCAGTGCCCGGGCTATCTCTTTCCTCTCGCTAATTCAATTGTTATGGAAATGAGTAGCGCCGTACAGTTTGGAGTCGTGTCCGTGACGCCATCTCGCCCCCTCTCCCCTTCTTATTGCTCCCACCCCCGCTGTCCCAATCCCCCT
>NW_026267300.1:187349-190839 GCF_000697945.3 Frankliniella occidentalis | reverse complement strand
CCCCCCTGCCTGTCCTGCCTCCGCTGTCCCCATACCCCCTGTCCTCCCGTCCCCGCTGTCCCAACTCCCCTGACCTGTCCCCGTTGTCCCAACACCACCTCTTGCCCCCACTCCCAATCTTTCTTGAGCACGGACTCGCGCTCACATGCCTAACCTCTCTCTCTCTCTCTCTCTCCGCCCGAATCGCACCGCCCCATCTCGCTCTCTCCCCCTTCTTCTCCCCCTCCTTCCTCCCGCCGATTTAAATTCAGAACGCACTTTACAGTGTACCAATTCCCCAAGCCTCCGGATTTTCCCTTCCCAGCTCTGCCAGCCCACTTTTCTATTCTATCGACCCCCCTCCTCTCTCTCTCTCTCTCGTTCTCCATCGTGCTCTCTCGCTTGCTCACCCCTTCCAATCGCTCTATCCTCCTCGCCGTGCCTCTCTTTTCCCCTTCGCTTGTGGTGGTGGTGGTTGTCAACGAAATAAAAACACGCGGAATGAAAAGGCGCGTGTGCGGCATTCCGAGGCGGTCGTGAGCGGACTGCTTCCAGTGGCGGAGCAGGGGCGGGGCTGGAGCCTGGGCTGCTTCCAGTGGCGGAGCAGGGGCGGGGCTGGAGCCTGGGCTGCTTCCAGTGGCGTGCGCGGGTTGCAGGGTTGGCGTTGGCGCTGGAGCCTGCTCGGTGCGGTCGCCAGTCATTGCTTTCTCACGGTAGTGAAAAACAAAGTTTCTTGAATTTGAAGGTCTAGTCTTGGATCTTATGCACGGAGAAAAATACATACTTTGATTGCTGTAACTAAAATAGTGTTGGTGACCAATCATTTTTCTCGGTGTAGAGAACGCCAATGACATTCAAGGCAAGGTCTTGAACTGCAAGAGCTTTGTTCTATCGTGCAGTGGCGGTGACGGGGCGGGGCTAGAGTCAATTAGGAGCTTTGTAAGTTTAGTCGTGTTTTTGTTATCACACACTGCATTTTCTAATCGCCTAGTCCGGGAAAGCTAACAGCTGTCGTTTCCTGGAGATGTGTAGAGTTCGAAGGGAAGACTGGGAAGACTGGGAGGGTGCGGGGAGATGATGATAGTTTCCAGGTACAGACTGTTTTCGCTTAAATACCAGGCGGCCGGGGGGCATGTCTTGTGGTGGAATCTAATTCCACGTCGTCTCTCGCACGAACCCTCCCGCGCCGCGGTCCTAGCGGCAGCGCCGTAAACCCTGTAGTGCGACGTTGTGCGGGCGAGTGAGTACGCGAAAACGTTTGTTCGCGGGACTGGGCGTCGTCGTCGTCGGGAAGTCACCCCCCTGCACCCCCACCCTCCTTTTCCCCTTATACTCTTCTTCGCGAACCCTGCCGTCCTCCGTCCGTAACCACCCCTCCCTCCTCCTCCCCGTTCTCTCATCTGGTGTCGCGGGAGAGAGAAATAGGACGGGGGTGTCGGCCGTGCGGCCCGAAATAGGATTTACATCGGAAATACGGTATTAAAAATTCACGCTACTTCAATATAGGGCGTCGTCGCCGCTGCGGCCGCCGTCTCCGCCGTGTCGCGCCGTGCGAATCTCATTGCGAGCCGCGCGGCGAACGGGCGGTGGGGGCGGCGAAGGCGATGCCATGAAGCCCCTTTCTTTGCCCAGAGTTTTGATTTTAGTTCTGCCGCGCGCACTGTGGCCCGGCCCATAGCGCGACAGGTCCGCCTGCGCCGCGCGGTAGGCCTACACGACGCGGCGCAGCGAGGACGACGACCCGCCTCGCACTCTCCGGATGAGGGCGCATAAATTTTAATCTTTTAGTGACTATGGAATATGTTTCCACGACTAAAGGTACACAGTGCGCGGACCGCCGCCGTCGCCGTGGCCGTGGGCCGTGATTGTTCAGGCAGGTGCTGTGTCCTGCCGCACCCGGTCCCTGCTCTCTCTCTCACTCCGTCAGGAGGAGTTGTGGATGGGGGTGCAGCCGATTGCGCACCAACACGTCCTGGCCGACCCCCCAATCTCTCTCTCTCTCTCTCTCTCTCTCTCTCTCTCTCTCTCTCTATTGGGGAAGGAAACTTCGGAAACGAGTGAATTTTTAAAAAGCTGCGGCCGAACTGCCGCCCTCTGGAACACGCCATCAACAAGTCCCCCCCCCCCCCCCCTCTCTCACCTTTGTTGCCCGCTGCTTCACCCTCCCCTCCGACCCTCCTTTCTCCTCCACTATCTCCGCCCGTCCATTATTGATCCCGGCCGAGGGCCGCCGGTAACGAAATGCTTTACAGCGCTAATCCGGGGGCGATAATACCGGCGCGCCTCCCTGCTGCTCGTGCTGCTGCTGCATCTGCGATAAAAGCACCGCCTTACCGAAGTTTCCGGCCGAAGAGGAAGGACGAGAGAGATGGAAATACATTTTGTTTCTTTTACTTGTGTGTTTCTGGGCCGGGGCAAGCCGGGGCCCAGGAGGAGGCAGCAGGCCTGCTCTTTCCGGCCGCCCTTTCCTTGTCTTCTCTTCAGTGAATCGTTTGGGGGGTGGGGGTCCAATCCCTTATGCTCTTCCCTGGCTGCGCTGGCGCATCGCGTGGAGGCGGATGAGGGGTTTCCTTTTAGCACACTGCTAAAAGTTCTTTTGCTGTTGTTGTTGAGGGAGCTTCGACGATGTGCGTGTGTGTATGCGTGCGTGTGATGACGTCCTCGTCCTCCTCCTCTCCCACCGCCCCGTTCTCCTGGGCGGCGCCGGCGCTTCCTCGGTACGTGCTTAATTATATTGTGAAATAAACATTTTGTTGGCGAGGCAATAAGACCGCGTGCTTGCCGTGAATATATACGGGCTGGAAGCTGCTGCTGCTGCTGGGCTGGCACCTGTAGGGAGGGGTGTCAGGCGGGGCTTAACGCCCTACCTGTCCTAATGCAGGCGATAACCTCCCCGCCTCCTCCCCCTCCCACACAAACACGCCCTGCCCCGTGCCTTACACACCACGCAGCGCTGCCATGCCAACCATATCCCTCCCCCCCCGTCCGCTCTCCTCTCCCCTCCACCCTCTCTCCACTGATGTCTACCCATTTCTTTTATTTTCCATCCTCGACCCCAACACGTGCCCTACCCATCAAGCCCATGCTGTCGAAAGCAGCCGTCACACGACAAAACTACTGTAAGGTACATATTTTTGTCTTTTACATAGCAAAACTAACTTATTTACCAGGTGGATAAGAGCTCTCGATCCAATGTTGCAGGATTGCATAACCTCCTCTTGAAAGATGGTCCTCCGCAAGAGCCTTCACAGGTGGAGGAAATCGAGAGAGCTCTCTGATACACAGGGTACATCAAAATTAATTCACAAAACTACCATGGTATATTTTTTAAAAAATAAAAAGAGTGTTTCCATTCCATTGACAAATGTGAGAGTGGCCTGCTTCGTATTTGTTCACGAGTGTTGGTGTTGTGTGTTTGTGCGTGCGAATGCTGGTGTATTTTTGTTCTGATATTCCGAAGACACGACGCATGACGAGCGGCGGCGAGCAATGTTGTTGACGCCAGGGGAGG
>NW_026267300.1:183365-186159 GCF_000697945.3 Frankliniella occidentalis | reverse complement strand
GGAAAAATGTGTGTCACGTCAAAAAATAGCCTTGAAAATATCACAGAAGGATTACCTAAAGCCCACCCATACTGATTCCAGATTGTTCCAGACTAATGTGCTCTATGATCTTGAACGATTACACTCTGGGAACAGATGTGTGCAACTTGTCCACAACTCATTGACCACGCACTCTTTTGTTTTCGTTGAAAAAGAAAAACCAAACCTTTTGTTGTTTTTTTTTCGCCTGAAGGTAAAGTGAAAATTTGCTGAGGAAGCCAAGCGTTGGCGTGTGCGTTGTCGCCCGACGGGGCGTGTGTGTAGTACCTTTTTCACTTCGCCGGCGGAGCAGCTCTGTGTCCGACGCTAATAGGGCCTTTGTTTTGGTGTGTGACGCTACGCTCCGCCACGCTTCGCCACGCCCGGCCCAGCAAGGGCCTCTCTGCCCCCATCCAAACTACCTCGAGTAGTTATCGCCGGGCCGGGCCGGGCTGCCGGCCTGCACTGCA
Organism: Frankliniella occidentalis; assembly: GCF_000697945.3. Classification (NCBI taxonomy): domain Eukaryota; kingdom Metazoa; phylum Arthropoda; class Insecta; order Thysanoptera; family Thripidae; genus Frankliniella; species Frankliniella occidentalis. Next base: position 185,671 of record NW_026267300.1, on the reverse strand, counting down.
CCGTCATGCAAACTTTGTTCTCCAACTCCACCGCTCCTGTCTCCCCCCCCCCCCCCCCCTCCTCTCTCTAACCCTGCCGTCCTTCTCACTCGCTCGCACCCTTCAGGCAGCGCCCGCTCTTCCCCTTGACCATTTTTTCCCCTCGCTGCGCTCCTGTTTGTTTTCGTCGCCCCCGCTCTTTCTCTGCCTCCCTCTCTTTTTTTTTTATAAAGCTAGTTTTTTTCCCCTTCTATGTCCGATTTTGGTCGTTTGCCTTACTAGCGCACTTTTCAAGATGGCGCCGAGAATCCTTTTGCCAGCCGATATCGGCCGCCATCAACAATTCATGCGTCGGGGGCCGGCTAAGTCGGACGCCGACAGAATGGGGAAAAAAAGAGATGAAGAACAAACTCAGCCAGCGCCTTCCGTAGACCTTTTAATTTTGCGAAGAAAATGCCGTTATTGGTCAATAATAACAGAATTATAAAAGGAAAAAAAAGAGAAAGGAACGGAAACGAAATTATTTACGCGCGCCGTTCTGACCGCAGCGCTGCTGCTGCTGTTGTTGTTTGTCCCGCTGCTGACGCGGCGCTGATCTGGCCCCCCAGTCTTTTATCGCCGCACTTTTACTGTGGCGGATGTAAACACATCCGCCTAATTTATGTAATTCGGCGTCGGAATACATTTACGGCGTCCTGACTGGATTTCTCTCCCCTCCCGTCCCTCTGGCTCGCTCGCGCGCTTCCTCCCTCACTCTCTCACTCTCACTCTCTCACTCTCTCTTGCTCTGTCCCTCTTTCAACCTCCACCACCCTTTCCTTCATTTCTTTGTATGTTGGTTAGTTCTTGTGTGCTACCCCATACGTCGCTCTCTCTCTCTCTCTTTACCCCTCTTCACACACACACACACACACACACACACACTTCCTCTCTGTCACTCTCTCTCTTCATCTCTCTCACTCTCTCCCCTCTCTCTCGCTCTCTCACATCTTCCTCCCTCTTCGTCGCCCACTCCCGGTCCCTCCCACGGATGAGTGGTGCTAGGTTGTGCCCAAGTCGTCATCGGGAGGTCCGCTGTTGAGGTGGAAGGCGGTGGCGACGGTGGGTTGGAATCGGGGTTGGGCCTCGGGTGGGGCTTGGTCGTGGTTCTAATAAAGACGGAATCACGGTCAAGGAATTCTGAAATTGTCCCCGGGATCTCACCCCCGTCCCACCACTCTCTACTCCCACCTTCCCCTCGTCCACATCCTCTCGGTGTAATCCTGCCGCCGGACGCTACATAACTTGAGCCTGGGGCGCGCCAGCGCACACTCTCAGCTACTTGCGAATGAAGCGACCTCTTAATTTTTCGAAGAATCCACTTCTAACTGTAAAGGATCTGAGACCGTATTAAGAACGATGACTGTTGATATTACAAAGCAGGTGAAGTCTGGCGCATGTTCTAAATACTGTAGGTCCGACATATTGACGGAAACGTCAGCAGCATTCATCGCCACTTCGCAATGAATCATTCCAATAGCAAATTGCCAGCTTCATCAGTCTAAGTAAATTTTTTTATGTTTTTCGTGGACCAGATCAACGGCGTGGCACAACCGAAACCTCGCACAGTAAACCGCGGCTTCGTTTCAGCCCCCCATCCCCCCTTCTCTCTCTCTCTCTCTCTCTCTGCAAGTTGCAGGCACCGTCTACATTCCCCGGCCGGCGCAAGTCTGGAGCTGGCACAGCGGTAGGTGCCCGAGTGGTTTATGGGTGGGCGGCCTTCCAGACGACATTCCTGGCCTGGTGGGCCTGTTAATATAGGCCCCCAGCAGCGCGCCCGACGCCGCGCGTACGCCCCCCTCCCTGATGAGTGCCGGCCGGCTGGACGCCAGCCGCTGCTCGACACGCTCCACTTCTCCGGTTCAGGCGAACCCTCCCTCTCCACCAGGACGAGATTCCAGCGGCACGATATCGCCTATAGAGCTGAGGCATACCCCGCTGCTGTTTCTCCGTCAGTCAGTGCATGCCGGGCCGGCTGGGCCCGGCGGAAGGGGACCGGTCCCGTGCCGCCATAGGGGCAGGGGACGTTATCTGAGGAAGGGCCAGCGCGTCAACGCCCTGCTCTACCCCCCCCCCACCTCCTTCCCCCTTCTGTCTCTCTCTCTCTCTCTCGCTCTCTCTCTCTCTCTGCTCCTCTGTACCTCACTCGCTCTCTCCTGGAGCCGGATGTCTAACCCCCCGTCCCTCTATCTCGCTCCCGCACCTCTGCCGTCCCCACACCTCTATCTCTCGCCCGGTTCCGATCCGCTCCGTCCGAAACCTCTCTCTTTCCACGATTGCCTTTATGG
>NW_026267300.1:173628-179330 GCF_000697945.3 Frankliniella occidentalis | reverse complement strand
CCCCCCCACCCCCACCTCTTGCCGCTGTCACTGTGAAAGAGAGGGGTGAACGGGAAGGGGGAAAGGGAGGAGGGGAGAGAGAGAGAGAGAGAGACGCGAGTCACACGGTGTTTGCGCGGCGCACCCAAATGTAACGCGGTAGAGCGCAAAACGTGGACCCGGGCCAAATCCTATTCCCTCCCCTCCCTTCCCCTCCCTCTCCCTCTCTCCCGTTTCAAAGAGAGAGAGAGAGAAAGAAGTGCGCACGCACTCGCGGCGACCTGCTTGGCCCCGGGTGGGCGCGACATCCGCACGACGTGGTGCTCAGAGTAGCCGAGCCGCAGAGCCAGGGGCGGGGCAGCAGCTCACGAGCAGCAGCGCTGCGCCGCTGCGCTGGTCATTCATTCTGGCCTTTACGCCCGATTTAATAAGGGGGACCGGCCGAAATAATGAATTGGCCATTCGTGCGCCGAGCGTACCGCGGGAGGGCGGGGGGCGGCAGGGCCCGGCGGAGGAGAGGAGGGGGTGCAGGCCGGATTACACCACAACGCCAGCCACCACTGGCCGGGCCGGGGGTGTACCGTACACAGGTGCAGCGCGTCCCAACCCAACGTATGCCGGGGGCGACGGCTCGCGCGCGCGCGCTCGCGCCCCTCCTCCTGGGGTAGGCGCGGAGGTGGCGGAGCTGGCAGAGCGAAGACCTACTTGCCGATAAAGCCGGGGCCGCGCCAAATGTTTACTTGTTGTCCCCGCGCGGTAGCGTGAGCGTACGTCGCGCCGCCCGGCCCAGGGTGGTGCCCACTGCCCACGCGAGGTGCAGCGAGCACCCTCTCCCCTCCCCTCCCCCCACTGCACACGTAAACAACACCGCACGACGCACCTCATCCTTGAGGCCCTGCCAGCCCCTTGCCGCAGGCCGCGCACAGGCTTACAGGACCCCCGCGCCATGAATCCCCTCCCGCGTTGTGTGGCCTCATCCCTCCGCACATCCCCTTCCCCGTGATCTCCTCTCTCTCTCCCCTCCTCACCCTCCCGCGCCAGTTGCAGGTTTGTAGAGCAGCAGCCTATGGGGACGGACGGTGCGGCAGATAGGGGGACAAGGCACAGCAGGGACTGCTGCTGGTTTAAGAGCAGGGGCTTCAGCAGCAGCCATGTGCCATGTTTGTATGTTTGTGCAGCTCAGTTATATTTTCCCTTGATATCTTAATGACCTTAATAATAGAATTTGAAAATCAAAACGAAGATGAGAGACGAGAATGTGTATGGTTGTTTTAAAGGTTGCTGAAATAGAGTAGAGATCAGCGGGCTCCTCAGGTAGGCTGGGCTAGGACCAGACCAGCGTGGCTCTCTCGTGCATGCTGCCCCTCTCACTCGCTCTGCGTCCCCCCGTCCCCATCATGACCGCCCTCATCGTCGTCGGCAGTGCGGTCTGCGGGGACGCCTAGCTAATGCGACCCCGCCACGCCCCGCCCCGCCCCGGACCCATAGAGCCATGCGGCGATAATTGGCTTCTAGGCCCCCTCCCCTCACAGTCTCGGCAGCCTCGACGACGACGACGACGACGAGGTCCTCGGCGAGCAGGCGACGGTGGCGGCAACGTCCCCTTTCATTTCCCCCTCCCCCGCCCTCCCTCCTCAAGGAATTCATCGTCGGTGGAGAGCGAGAGAGGAAGAGAGGAGTAGTGGTGGAAAGTTGTAGGTTGTGAGGGAGAGAGAGAGACGGACGGCCTAGAGGGGCGCTCGCGGCAGAAAGAACGAGGGGAAGTCCGCCTCTGTCGGCCGAACTCGAAATTGCCAGGCGCCTCCTAAGCAATGCAAATTCAGTGACGTCCTTGTCCTGACATGACGATGCCATCGCGATTTGGCGTCCGGGAGAGTGTGTACTCTGGCGAAGCCGTTCCGTATTCTCTAGGCCTATTTATGAAAAATAAGTACACAATATTAACCCAGATGTCAGGGTGGTGTTGCGGTAATGCTCGACATGCATCTTAGATACGCGTTTTGCTTCCGCGTGCCCAGTTCATGGGCGAAACGAAAGGACTGACCGTTCTCGATCACCGCCGTGATGACCCGCCTCGATGGTGCCCCGATCGTCCCACTGGCACCGCACTTTAGGGGCTTTAGTGAATTTCGGAAGTCCTCCTGCATTGTGCGCCTGGCAGACTCACTGGCCGGTGGGGTCGGCCCGCCCGCTTTCGTAATGGCTGAATTATCTGATACGGACTGGCCGGGGGCGGCCGGGGTAGCCGGGCTGCTGAGACTGGTCGCAGCGAGCGTCTTGTCATCATCCTTAGCATGGAGCATACCCGAACAACCTCAAGCAAACCAGAATGTTGAAAAATCATTGCAGATACCGACAATCTGTGTGGTTATGGACACATTTAAAAAAAATTACCACAACAAACAACTGGAATTTGGAGTCAATATCGCATCACATCATCGTAGTGACATATCCTGGTTGCCCCATCCAAGGTGCAGGATTTTGCCTAAAAAATGGGAGACCCTGTCATGTCACATAGTGAAGATGACATTCTTTAAAGAATTGAACTCCCAAGCAAGCCCAGGACTCTTTAGGGAAAACATTTTTTTATTCATTCCAGGACCGTACCAATATTTTTTAAAGTATGTTATTTCGTGTGGTATCAAAAATTGAACGAATTTATTCGATGAGCTGAGAATAAACGTTGTTTTGCTTTGACGAAATTTTCTTTGGATAAATGGAATCGGTGATAGCACGGGCTTGTTCCAAAAACAAATGATACGGATGCGCTTTTTCTAATAAATGCAGTTTCACATTTTGCAGCGCTCTACACACTAAAAGCTTATGAACTTTTTCGTTCATAGCTTACTGAGTTCTCTAAACATGCTCGGCTTATGAATTTTTTAATACGCCGGTGTGAAGGAATTTGCTCATACTGGCGTATAAAAAAATGCAACAACAGAGTATTTTTACAGAACTCATGTAAGCTATGAACAAAAAAAGGTTCATGAGCTTTTAGTGTGCACATACGCTAAATGTATTTGTACATTTTTGTGCAAACGTTCGCATTTAGTTAAACCTACCTCTCGTTTCGCACAAATGTTTACGTCAAAGTGCATGATTTCCTACAAATGAATGCACAAAAGTGTTCAATTAACACGTTCAGTGCGGCGTGACCCACACCGTGGGTCACAATAACATGGGATTGCCTACCCCCGCCGCACTCAACGTGTTTAACACCGAAATGTGTGCAAAAAATTAGATTGTTTAAGTTCGTACAAATAAAAGATACAAATCCAGTTCGTGTTTATATTTCTTGCAATCACGCATTGAAACGTTGGCGGCGTGCGCATATACACAGCAACACGATTGTCGAACCATGCGGCTAATTAGCGCCGTATTCAAAGCATTGAAGCAACGAGGAAATGTGGCAGAGAGCTGTGTTACGATTAGAGATCAGAGGGAAGTCTCGGCGTGATTGTGCCGGTATGAGGAATAGTCGGCAGAGAGGAGAACAGTGAAGTCGAAGACCTCATTCACGACTCGAACCGTTTTCAACAGGTTGCACCAGGCCTGTTTGCACACCATAAAGTGATCGTTTTGACCATTTCTATGGTATATTTTTATAGACAATTTTGGGGCTTTACAAATTATTTACAACATAAAGAAGTGAAACACTCAAATACCCAATAACAGCATAAGAGAAATGTTGCTCTTTGGTACCCACAAGTTGGCTGGTATCAACAAAATGAAATTGTCGTTGCGAAAAGTAATTACGCCGCAAAGATAATGAAATAACAAAGTTGTTGCGTTAGTCACTACAGGATTCAGTGTTGGACGGACAAATTAAAACCAGCTAGAGCGACAATACTATGGTTGTTTTTTTACGTTATTGAAATTCCCTATCACACTGCGAAAAATAACTACCATAAACCAACACGATTTGTTGTAATTTTTATTTGCAAAACTATGTTGTAAATTTGGGACCTTTGCTTGTCAACAAGTCTCAAATCGAAACAAAGTGCTTGTGTATTTACAGTTTCAATTTGTTATTTTGCGACTCAAATCATAAAAACAATATCCCACAAAACTTTCGACCGTTTTTCACTGTGTTCCTAGGTAGCAACGTGTTAGCAGTGTGCCCGCTAGCCCCACCCCCTGCTGCGCCGTCGGTCGTTTTCATCGCGAGAGTTGTCGCCGTTCAATATTCGTGAGGGGCGATGGCAGCCGTGCTGGCTATAAACCATATCACAGCGTGCGGGCCTAGCTCGGGTGCGGCGTGGCTTGGCGCGGCGGGGCGCGACGACGAGTGGAGCTGGTGGGTGGGCTGCTAGCCTGATTCGTAAAGCGTTTCATCTCGAAAGAGACTAGGCACGGAATGGAAATGAAATACGTGTTGTTTGGAGAGGCTTGCTGTGCGCATGTCGCTGCCGGGCCATGGGCCATGGGTCCGCACGCGGGACAAATTGGAAAGAATTTGCTTTATTCCTTGTCGCCCTCGACTCTCTTGCCATGGCAGCGCGGGCAGAGAGAGAGAGAGAGAGAGAGCGAGGGAGAGGAGAGTGATTGGAGCATAGTGTTTCTATCCATCCCCCGTCACTACCGGTCTAACATCACAACCTTAATAGAATTTTCTTTCCCAACCGGGCATCCAAACTTTCTAGGTCCCCTCATCTCTTACGATTTGAAGTATACATCCTCACGGTAATAATGATGTCTTGTAATTCAAGCACATTGCTTGGAATCCAAGGCATTTTCCCTTGAATTTCAAACAATCTCCTTGAATTACAAAATGTAATTTTTGCCGTACTCTACGTCTGCCTCATGCGACCCGTCCCTCACCTTTCCACCTTTAACACCAAAACAAAGAGAAGTTTGCTTGAGAAAGTCAACTTAACAAAAACCGAATACCAAATTCGAGATCGAGAACGACCCTTTTCCGGTGGTACAGTATGAGCAGCACTCTTCTCTGCCTCACTCTTGGGTCAGGAACCGCTCTCGTTCCTCCTTCGTGGTCACAAAGTCACTAAACGCAAGTCCTATTGAAAGACATTGATTGCTAAGTGATTGTTATAGGAAAAAAAATGACACGGCAGCTCGGGTGTGTTCAACTCGATGTCTCTGCTGTGGACCCTGGGTGCCCCTCCCCCAGCACCATTTCCCCGCCTGCCTCCTCTCCATCCCACCTCAATCAGATTCCGAGCTTAACCCCTGAAACCCCACGCACACTCGCCGAGGAGACTTTTTCTTCCCTTCCACCGGTCGGACCTATTTTCTTCTAGGGCGGCTGCGCGGTCCCTTCTCTGCTGCTATATCCCTCACATATATAACTCCTTCTTGCCCCCACTCCTCTTTCCCGCGCATCCGTCTTATACCCCGCACTGAATTAGAATCTCGTGGGGATTATCTGCCGAATTATGCACGCCGAGCAGGGCGGCGGCGTTCCCTTTTACTTATTGCCGGGTACCGCGGACCAATATGCGGGGAGTCACTGGGGATCGAACCCGCCGCGGCACCGAGACGTGAGTTACAGCCTATCCCCGCACCCTCCCCCCTCATCCCCTTCTCCTCCTCCGCCACCACCTTTTTCCGTTCGCGAGCCCCCACGGCGCTTACTTAGCGTTAGCAGAGACGAAAATCCTTTTCTTTCCCCCATTATACCTGTCCGTCAAGCAAGCAATTGGATTCTCCTTGTGACTCTTTCTGGCTCTGCTGCTTTCCAATCTGAATCTTCGCCCTTCCCC
>NW_026267300.1:168336-168676 GCF_000697945.3 Frankliniella occidentalis | reverse complement strand
CGGCCGCTAAGGAGGGCCTGCTGAGGGCCCCCGGCAGGTTGTACGTCTTCTAAATAGGTATGGGAGGTGGTGGTTGGGAACAACGGGGGTTGGTGTACTGTTCCCCTCCCCCCTTCGCCTCCTATCTTTCCTAATCGGGTCATTGTTCGACGGCCGTGCGTTACACCCGAGGGGTCTCCCACTCGCCAACTCGTTGTACACGAGAAAAAATAATCGCAATATACTCGCGACAACTCGCGATAACTCACGAAAAATTCGCGAAAACTCGCGAAAAAATCGACAAATACTCGCCTACTACTCGCGGATACTCGCCATTACTCGCATAAACTCGCGGATACTC
>NW_026267300.1:166992-168286 GCF_000697945.3 Frankliniella occidentalis | reverse complement strand
CACACACACACACACACACACACACGTTCACACCATACTCAGACACGCCGGTGCAGCGGCTGCAGCTGCCAGCAGCTGTTTGTGTGTATGAGTTGAGTAGACACATATGAGGGTAGACAGGAGACAACTTCCCTACCCCTCCATTGAGGGTAATAGTATAGTAAATGCGATTTATAAACGAATTAATAAATGACAGTCGTTAGCAAACTTGTTCTAGCATAACGCAACCCTAGTCGTTGCGGAGTTTACTTTAAAACGACGAAGTTTGTGTCCTCAGAAATAACATGTTCTTTTTAAAATCAATAGAATTGTGTGTACTTTTATAATCACTAGATTACAGTTCTAAGTGTCATCGAAATCACTGGAAAAAATATAGGCTCAACATTATAATGTTACCTAGGGAACGTTTCCTGATGCAACCTACCCAATGCAAAGGGATAGGGCCACCACAACAGGTTGCATCACCAAAAGTTTCCTGGTTTGGTTGCGTCAAGAAACGTTCCCTCTGTAACATTAGTTTTTCCAGTGCTCTTTCGTCTTGCAGTTGAAACTGACATCTTGTACTACAGTTTTGATTTTTAGAGCAGCATCCTTATAGTTCACTCTAGTTAAGGAGCTGTGCTTACTCTATGTGGGAAGCCAGACGAAGGGAATGAGCAGCAGCATGGCGCCGTTTGTAGCAAAAATGGGCAGTTTCCTAAATAAGGTGGGAAGTCACCCGACACTCGGCTGCCGCGCGCGGCGTCTGCTGCTCGGCATCCGGTCCAGGGCCGCCGGCAGATGGCTTCTCGTTACTATAACGGTCCCCTATTGTCTCGTTTTATAATTGAAGCGGACAGAAACCCCGTTGCTCGGCGCTCTGCTACTGCGCCATGTCGATCAATGTCCTCTCGGTGGAGATAAGGGGCCTTGTGTGGCGAGACCTCCCTCACTGCCACCCGCGCCCACGATACTTCTCTCCCCGCCCCACCTCCGCGCCTCTGTAGGACACGAATATTTCACTGCACATTTGTTTCCAAGCTACTGTTGCGATAGGAAAGAAACGCATTATCCCTCTTTGAGAACATAATTGAAGTCCTTAATCGTATTGATAAATTAGGGGCTAGTGAAATCGTCGCTGAAAAGCTTAACTAACTATTGCATGGATTGAAGTTATAATTGTCTTTCCTCATGTCTTTCAAATGTCCTGCGATCTAATGCTTCACACCGATTTCAAGAAATTCGTCTCGCGGAATGCCTGGCTTTTACTTTTTTTGTAATGTGCTCAAATTTTATTTTTAGCGTCTAATTATCT
>NW_026267300.1:156531-164924 GCF_000697945.3 Frankliniella occidentalis | reverse complement strand
CGTGGTGGGCGGGCTCTGCGTCCGCCCCCACGGTGCCCCGGCCCGTCAGCGATCACGGGATTGGGCTGAGTGATTGGGCCGCCGTGCCGCCGCCGTGCCGCCACCGGCCCCGGCCGCAGCCCCCGGCCGCCGAGCGCTGCCAAGCTCAGCCCCCGGGGGTTAGGCCGCGACTCGGTGCGCCGTGCGGCCGTGTCCACCGGGTGACCTACCCTCCGCTTCGCGGGCGCTCTCGCTGCGCGCTCCGTTCGATGCTGTGTGGGTGTGAGTCTAGCAGTCTCTCTGTCTGTCTGCCTATGAGCGTCGGCGCAGGAAGTGTGGTGGGTGGTGCTCAGCTGCAGTGGTCCTAAAAATTTGTTGTCAGAGACAAGAGTTAGTTGCCACTGCGATCCCGTTTATTTATATACTGAAAAATTTACAACATTCTTTACAATTTTTAGACAGTCACCAGTCTCTTCCAGAAGGCATTTATATTTTCAAAATGTATTTTGAATTTGTGACAGCCTATTCTTGCTAGTCGATCAATTTGCAGTCGATACGTAGTGCTGCAATTTCCAACTCCAAATTGTAATATTTTACGATTTTTCGACGCACATCCTGGAAAATGTTACCGTACAGTAAATCTTCGACTATTTTTTTTTTTAAAGTGATCCAGCTTTGTTGTGGTAAAACTAGCTCTTGTCACTGCGAATTTCTTGACTATTCCACAATTAGCCAGTATGTGTTAAACTCTGAGGACCATTTTCCCCCCGTGTTTGACATTCAGCTGACTTTGTTACTTTGATACCCTCCCCCTTCTCTCTTTCTGTCCCTCTCTCTTTGTCTCCGTCTCTCTTTATCTTTCTCTCGCCGCAGTATCGCGGCCCAGCGCGTTGGTAAATTATTCGGTGGGTGGCTTGCCGTGCGGCCGTGCCCGAGTCCACGGGGCCGGCCTCAGCCGCCGCGCGCCTCCAAGACCACACCTCTCCGTCTAGCAGAAAGGCATAATTAATTTACCGGCGCCGCCTCACTGGTACCTACAACCGCAGCATACCCCCCCCCCACATCAGCATCTCGGCTTGCTCATTCATTTTTGGGCCAACAGCGTCATGATCCTGACCCTCCTTCACTTGCCCTTACTACAAGCCCGGGGCAAAGATTGTGGGCTCTCAAGCGGGCACTTTTCTGGAAAGCACAAGCCAAGGTCCGAGATTGGAGGGAGTTCTTTACACTCTGTGAAAACCTCGCAACACTAACAATGTTACCGCCGGGTAAAACTGTTAAAATTTAAGTTGTAAATTAGCAGTAAATGTCTTTGCTAATTTTTATGATGAATGTTGTTGTAGCGTACAACAATCTTATTCGTTGTGTTAGAAACAGATAATTGTAATATAACAACGTCTTCTTGTTGGGAAACCAACCAATGTTGATATTTTACAGACTTAATTGTTTGGTAACGAATTTTTGGGTCACATAACAAGAAATTTGCATTACTACAACCTTTTTTCAACTGGTGTGTCACATGTCATCACAAAATTATTTGGTTTTCAACAAACATATTTTACAGTGTAGTCACCCCTGCCTTCTGCTGGTGCAACTTTGCGTTCCAAAATTTGTTAAATTGGTAACGTTGTTGCAGAGGTTTATACGCCTGTGATTGCTATGTGCGTTGCACTGCGCCGATCTCGTCGTGAGCATGAGACCGGTGGGTAGGCTGACGTAGTCTGCTTTACGTTCAGCAGTGCCCGTAGTCGGCTGCCTTCCCCCGCGGCCGCTTCGCCTCCTCGCAGTCATGCCAACACTTAGGGCGAAAATAATATTGTCACTATCGAGATGGAGGCTGTGCCTCTATGTAGGTCGCAGAGAGGGAAGAAAGGGTGGTGGGGGCCGTCGGGGGTATAGCAGCCGGGGGAGGGTGTCCTCTAATAAGCGTATTTTGGGGAAATGGCTGGTACGTGAGCATCAGGGATGGGGCCGGACGGCTGTAGGCGGCAGGCCTAGGGAGTGCCCCGGGGCTCGTGCGCCCGGGACAAGCTGCGAAGATTAGTTTCCACTAGGTATACGTAAATTTGTACGATTACATAACCGTCGGTGTCATATTTCTGACAGCGTGACCAGCGTCATTTATGATGCTCGTTGCTATCTCGTCGATGGATCCTGTGTTGCGTTTCGATGCTGATGCCGATGGCCGAAGCTGTGTGTGACGCGCTCGTGACAGAGTGGGAGAGAGAGGGAGATAGAGAAAGATGGGGGAGGGGGAAAAGGACACACTTTACTAGATTTGTATCTTAAGTTCGCACGGATTTAAGAAGTCAAATTCTTTGCACACTTTTCTGCGTTATTTCAACATTTTTATACATTTCCTTGTACGAAATATCATACATGTTTGCTTACAAAACGATAGGTTTAGTTATCGCGAACATTTGCACAGAACAAATACATTAAGCGTGGAGGGGAGAGGTATATGTAAAGGGGAGGGGGTATTTAGATTATGGAGGTTTTCCCCTCCCCCCAACTTGTGCGCTACTTACTTGGCCATACCGGCGCCGCGCCGTTGTTGGCTGGGCTGCGCCGGGCTGCGCCACCCGAGCCGCGTCGACGCGAGGGTGAGGGGCGGGAGGGTAAGCTTCCGGCTCCTTGGGACGTCCACGATTAATCCCTGGCCCTCTTGGAGGTACTTTGAAGAACTGTTGCAATTAACGTTTCCGGAGGCAATAATTAACGCTTCAAACGGTTGACCAACTTTGTCTGGGAGTTCCTTCTCTTCTTGCGCCCCTTACCTTCCTACGTGGTGGGCGGGCTCTGCGTCCGCCCCCACGGTTGCCCCCCCCCCCCTATCGCCCGGTGCAACTGTGAACCGCCGTCTGCGTTCGGTCTACTTGCGCCCCGCATGACCCCGGGATGTCTCCCCACGTATCTCGCCATGCATTCCCCACTTCTCTCGCTTGTTCCCCAACGGGCTCCCTTTCGCGTTTCCCAGTGTTCCTACGCGTTCCCACGTGTCCCTACGCATGGTTGCCACAACTCTGGAAAACCTTGAAAACCTGGAAAACTCAGGGAAATAAAAAACTGTCAGGGAAATCAGGGAAAACTCAAGGAAAATGAAAAATAGTCAGGGAAATTTGGTCTGACTGGTCCCCAAACTACAGTCAATTCGCCGTTTAGGTCAAATACACATTTTGTCGTACAGTAGGGTGTTTTGTCCCAAAGGTTTTCGCGCTCGCTTCGCTCACGGTCTTTGTATCCCAGTTAGGGGTATTAGTTTGCCCCAGTACTTCACCAGGAACGGTGCTTAAAACTCAGGGAAATTCGGCGAGAAATTGTCTGGAAATCAGGGAAAACTCAGGGAAAATGGAAGTAAAAATTTTGTGGCAACCATGCTACGTGTCCTCACGTGTCCTCACGTGTCCCCACGTGTCCCCACGTGTCCCCACCGCGTGTCGGTCCGCCGCAGCCACCATGGCCAGCCGCGTCTCGACTTGCTAAACACGTCGGCGCCGCAAGGGGGCCGGGGCGTCGGGAAAACAGACCGGCCACTAGGCGTTTACCTTGGCCTAACAGAGTTACAGCGGCTGGCCAAACTTGCCCTGCAAATGCTGTTCTCGGTCGGCCCGTGTCCACAGCCTCCACAGCGAAGCCGCCCGCCCCGCTCTACCACCACCCGTGCGGATCGTACTTGTATTCTATCGGGTATTATTTGAACGGTGAAGCGGAAGAAGGGGATAAGTCCATCCGCTTCACCATTCATTTGAGAGGTACAAGTTTGTTTTGGGTAGTTAAAGATTTTGCGAGTACTTCTATTCACTTGGGAAATACATCCTCGAAAATTTACAACATTTTCACCTAAATATGTTGCGTAAATTTGCGACAGCTCTTTCTTGCTTGTTGATAAGCCGATACAAAGGGCTTTTAAAGTTTGAATCGAAATTTTACGACACTCATAGAAAATTTTCCAGGAAATCTACGATTATTTTTCTCAGTGTTGTAATGTGAAAAATACAAACGAGTAATGTGTTTCTTTTCTTGACGATGCTGTGTTAGTGTACCGGTGTGAGCGGGCATGGGGCGTTGGGTGCGCAGCCTGCACTGTGTTCTGGCCGCTGGCTCACCCAGAGTGCGAGAGAGATAGAGAGAGAGAGAGAGAGGGACACCTTTGTAATGGACGTTATGTACTGCGATGAATACACACTGCGTGAATTGTGGTTATTGCCCGACACACGCACACTCGCCACGGCGCGTTGCCAGGAAACAAAAGATAAGTCATCATTCCCACAGGAGGGCTCAAGTGCGACGGTGACGGTGCCGACCCCCCCCCCCCCCCCCCCCCCCCCCCCCCTCCTGCCCCGCGGCGCAATGCCACCACCTGTGACCTCGCGGCCTCGCGGTCGCGTGCCGTGGAAGGGGGTAGGGGGAGGGAGGAGTAACGTTGTGTGCGAATCACAGCCAACCCAACACTGGAGCACAGGAATGGTGAGCAGCTCAAAATGACCATACCTGCTCGTTGTTCCAAAATGGTCTCAACTTCTTACTTCATACCACCACCGCACAAAACAAGCCATCATTACTACAACCGTTACACAAAAGTGGGTGTTGGTTGTTATAACACGTAACGCAGTCCCAGATGCCGCACTCGTGAAAGTATGAAGCCTGTTACGCGAGACATGTATGTACGGTCTGCGCCGTAATGTCTCCGCCCGCAGGCGGGCTCTGCGCAAGAGGGGCTGGCCATTCTAGACGAAGAGACGCCCGTGGACGACAAGTTGTGCGCGAGAGAGGCTGCCTGAGGGAGCAAGTTGGGCTGAGCACCATCCATCCCTCCGCCCCCATGAGCGACGAGCTGCAGGGACGGGGGAGGAGGACGGCGATGGCCACGCCTCTGCATATGTTGGGCAGCGTAGGCGGGGAGGGGAGGAGGGCGGGGGAAGGGGTGAAGTTGTGGAGGTGCATGTCGGGGGCGGAGCCCCGGCCGTGATGCACGCCCACCCGCGGGGCGAGGAAGTTAATCGCAACCCTCGAGGCCGGAATAAAAGTCTGCGGTGGCGCGCCGCTCTGCACCTCATTCCTCAGCAGATCCCGTCCCCTCCCTTCGCCCGCCCACTCCCCGCCTCGGGCCTCGGCCCGGCAATCGCCTTCGCTCAATCCTTTTTGCATTCTTGGGCCAAATAGCTCCCGGGGCGGCCTTAGCCAGAGGGAGTGGTGGTGGTTGGGTGGTGGGGGGCAGCGCTGGGATGGGGCGACTTTACAGCAGCTTGACGCGTCGTGGACGGCTGTGGTGATGGCGGGGCGGCGGAGGAAGGCCCTGCTCCCAAGCGCCCGACCGCGCGCGCGGGGAACCAGAGGCGACGAGCAGAAGACGATGAAGAAGAAGAAAGAGACCAAGAAGAGGCAGATCGGGGAGGGGCGGGCCTCCGTCGGCTGCCGGCGGGCTGCTTTCCCTCCATGACTACTGCCCGGCTGGCCGGCGCGAGGCTCCCCGGGGCGCCCCTCCCCCCTCTCCAGCTGCCCACTGCTGCTGGTGGCCCGTTTGGATGACGACCACACCACGCGATTCCCCCTCTCCATCACTGTGCGTAATATACGGAGGTTTATTTTACGAGCGAATTTTTCCATTGCTTATGGTTTTTCTGTCAAAACACGACTGTGTCGCTTTGTCTTTCTTTCGCTGGGCCAGAATAAGTCGAAGAAGGTTTTTCGATGCCAGTCGGGGATTACCAACGACCTCCTTTGTAAATCATTTATCTAGAAAAAATAGTGTAAACTCACCAAGATATTTTTCACTGTGCATTCCTCGTTCCCCTATTATTCATCCCTACACTCAACACCCTATTCACCTCCTCCCCCCCTTCATATATTGACTTCCCCTCCTACCCCTTTGCGCGACGCGTACCCCCAACACCATTGTGTGGCGCTAATACAGGCCGCTCGACATGATAACCCATCAGGATGCGAGTGAGCGCGAGTGGACTTGGGCTCACTCTAAACTGGTTGGCGTCTTTTAACGCCAAAGAATTGGCGTTCTGTGATAACGCCAGAAGTTGGCGTTAAAAGACGCCAATATTTGGCGTTTTTCGGAAAAGAACGCCAATATTTGGCGTTCTTTAAAGGACGCCAATAATTTGGCGTTAAATGACGCCAACCATTTTACAGTGCTGGAGTTGACTACTCCAAGAAACGCCTCTCAAAACTTTGGCGTTTGAAGGCAGTGGCGGTGAGGGGGGAGGGGATCGAAGGGGTAGATGGCGCTGTGTTGTGGGAGGAAGAGGGCCTTGGTGTAGAGGAGAAAAACGTGGCGGGAGAGAGAGGGAGACAGAGGGAGGGAGGGGAACGAGGGAATAAGGGTGTCCGTGCGCAGTATCGGGGAGATAACGCGTTCGCGAATACCATTCGGAAATGAGGGCCGCGACTGCAGCCGCGTTATACTCTGCGACGCCCCGCAGCGGCGCGCTCCTTTCGGACCTTTTGTGGAGGCCGTTGCTCTCCCCGCGGTGGTGCCGGGCGGGCCGCTCTTCTAGAAACAACAACACGATCCCTACCGCCCATTTTTTTTAACGCCGACAGTGGCAACACTGTAAAAAAAATAAAAAGATGGGGAGCTGGGTGGACATAAAACCGGGACGCCTCCGCACCGCCGCCGCCGCCGTTCCAGCGCATTTTCTGAGCCGGCCAACATACACCCATCCCGCCCTAAAAGATGCGAGGGAGCAGGCGGAGAGAGGGGGTTTGGGGAGGACGAGGCGTATGGAGGCGGGCGACGAGTGTCAATTACATGTGAATTTATTGCGGCGATAAAAGGGACCCATACTTTACTTAGAGATAACTAGAGTGACCGTTATGGCATTGATTTTGAGTCGGTTGCTAGTGCCGTTTGGTTAATAAGGGTCGCCGTTCGTATACCACGTGACGCCTCGTGGCTACATGAGTGGCGATTTTTTTCTGCCTTCTCCTCCCTCCTTTTCTTTTCTCATTTTCCTCTCCTCTCCGCGTACTTTTGCTCCCTCTCTCGCCCGCCCGCCGACTCTCCGCCTGATGAGGACCGGCAGCGGAGTAGAATCCTCGCTCCTTAGCCGTGCCATCCGTGGGGCCTAAAACGGGGCCAACGGGGTCGGGTTCGGGGGCAGGGTGGGCTAGGGGGGGGGGGGGACTCTGTCCAGGGCATTGTTGTGTTTTTGTGCTTTTTGCTTCCTTTTCATCTGAACGCAGGGCTGCTCGGGAGGAGCACAACAAGCAGCGTACGGCGGCGCACGGGGGGCCGGCAGTCTCCTGGCTGCAGGTACAGCTCACCAGGATGGCGAGCGGAGACTCGCTCTGCGGGGGTCGCTAGGGCTGGCGAGGACTCGCCACAGGAAAAACAAGTGCTGCGTACAGTACCTGACGTTTCTGGACGTTTTCTCGGGAGAGAGCGTTTCTTGATGCATTCTAACTGTGACGCTCCTATCCTCTAACATGGGGTGGATCGCATCAAGAAACGTGTTTTCCCGAGGACACGTCAAGAAACGTTGCGTGCGCAACAATTGTTTTTCCAGTGGGGGGGCTGGCAGTGGCTGGCAGTGGATCGTAGGGACCCGCAAAGGCTTGCAGGTGCTCGCAGGGTCTGCGTCCACCTGGGCTGGGCTGCATGCTGAGAGTCAGTTGGCCTCCTGAGACGTGGCCTCGAGCTGACATGTCATGGTCTCTCTGTACGCTTCAATCGTCCTCGACCCTCCCCCCCCCTACTACCCTTACCCCCTTTGGACGCCGCCCTTCATCTCCCCGGAGACTAATACTGCAGCAGGAAGCAGTAGCAGGGGAACCCAAAGGGAACCTGTCTCGACCCCGGGCCGACCGCTCGCTATGCTGGGCTGCTCTGGGCCGTGGCGGGGCGGGGCGTTGCGTCTCTGATTTATAGCATGGCCCGTGGTGTGTCCACTCGAGTCACATTCGTGGTTGGCCAGGGCCTGCGGGAGAATCGGGAATGGAGAGAGAGAGGAGGGAGGGAGAGTGGGGGAGTGGAGGGGGGGGGGGCAGCGCAGTCGCACACCATGGGTGGACCAACAACACACACACACACACACACACACACACACACACACCAACACACACCAACACCAACACGGATAGACAAGAGAAAGGGGTGGAGCGACAGACGAAAGAGGAATGCGCTGTGCGCTGGTGACGAACGCTCGTGAGAATGCTTGTAGATGGCCGTATGACAGCGTTCACAGCGAGCGTGCTGACCAGCCTCAATTAATTAGCGTCGTTACGTCGAGCACCACCTGGCCCGGGTGCGGGCTTGTGGCGCCGGCCAATCCTCCTCCGGGAAGGGGGAGGGGAGCGGGTGGGGGAGGCAGCTGACGCCCCCCTTCACCTCGGCGTCTGCTGGACTGCAGTGGCGGCCAGAGTCTGCGGTCAGCTCGGAGGGCCGGGGTGGGAGCCAGAGA
>NW_026267300.1:148173-156047 GCF_000697945.3 Frankliniella occidentalis | reverse complement strand
CCCTCTCTCCCCCTCTCTCCTTCCTGCTGCGACTGCCCCCTGTGCCGTTCAGTCGCAATTATCTGCCGAGAGTGGCGCGCAATATAAAAGACGCGACCCTAAGGAATGAAAGATGCCTCCTTCCTCCCGCTCATCGCCCTTCAGAATTTCAAATAATATAAAATTAGAAGAGGGGAAAGGGGGGAGAGGACCGGACTGGCTCGGGGTGACTTCTTCTTTGGCGGGGCTTCTTTTCAGCGACCCGCAGCACTCCGGCGGGCGGCCCTCTTGATGCTGAAGCCCTTACAGAGAGGTGCAATTCCGCCATCGTCCTGCCCGAGGACTTATTTTAGTTTGATTACGCTTTTTATTTTTTTCTCTAATTTGGTAGTTGGTACAGGGTGCACTGTAAATTTGTCTTGTCACGATGTTATAATACCATATGGCTAATTTTTAGTACAGGGGTTGTCTTGTTTTCAGTACAGGGAGTACGACGAGAACTACGATCCCCGTACTAAAACTGTTCCATGGTATTGTCATTGTGGCAAAGAATGGCGAAAGGCAGCTGGATCTAAAAAGAAAGTACTGTGATGACGAGACGTTAATTTCTTTTTTTTCTCTCTCTTTTGCAGGTGAGAACACTGTGCTGTGCCGCTCCTCGGGGCCTCCCGGTGCGGGTGATGAGCTGTGGGTGAGCGTGGCCACGACTGCAGACCCGGAGGGAGCAAGAGAGAGAGAGAGAGAGAGAGAGGGAGAGGGAGAGAGAGGGAGAGAGACTCCACACGTAGCCAAGGTAAAGACTATAACTCTTCGGTCCGTGTCACGCAAGCCTTACAACATGACACTGTGTGTGTGTGTGTGCGTGTGTGAGAGAGAGGGGGGGGGGGGGTGTCTCCTCAGTGACCAGTGTATCCGCCACAGCGCTGCTCCAGCGTCTTTCTTGAATAGACGACGGTCTCCTTCTCGAACTGTCTGCCACGAAAGATATAAATTTTGGAGCTGCCTTTTGTGTTATTAGTGTATCCGGCGTGGTTCCCATTGTGGTTCCGGTGGGTGGAGCTCGCTCGGGGTGACCTTGGGCCCGCGGGGGGACCTGGTTCTGGGCCTGGTCCGTATCGGCGGCGGCGTACGCGACCATTACAATCATGGCGGGTAAATGGGTGGCCGCCGCCGCGGTGGTGCTAGCCGGGCCCGGGCCGGGTCAACGACTGGGGGCGCGCCTCGAGATAAACGTGATGTATCGCACACATTACGGGACGCGCATTAAATTAATATCTCAGGGATCGCCTCTCTCTCTCTCTCTGTCTCTCTGTCTCGTTCTCCCTCCCTCCCTCCCCACTACCTCCTCGTCTTACCTCTTCTCTTAAACTTGTTCTCCCCTATGCCCTTAACTCTCTTACTTCTGCTTCTAATCGTATGTTATTTCCTGCTTACTGCACCGTTCGAGCCTTTCCCTCTCCGCACTTTCGTTACTTGTTTCCAATTGATAATTACTCGCACTCCCTCGACTTTCTAAAAACTGTTCCGCGTCTTTTCACGTCGACGATAGAGGTCTTTTTTCATTTTTTGCAGTCGTTCCTTGCGCTCCCGGCGGGTCCCGGGCGTCTTTCGACTGACCAGGCCAGAGGTGCTGTGTAATTATCACGCTGGAACGCGAAGTTCTCATCCGCTCGCCTCTCCCACCTCGCTTTTATTTTTTTCCGCACCCCATGAGCTCTACCTCCTCCAGCTCCCTCGATTGCGCTTCTTACCCCTCAGCTCCAGCAACCCCCCATTATGACCACTACGCTACCTGCAAGTCTGCCGATGAAACTAAACTAACGTTTCCAGCTGAGAGAGTTTCCTGTTTGAGCAAACCGTTTGTTGCGGTGGAGGCAATGTTTAACGAGTCAGGTGCTATTTACAAAAATGTGCCACTTTCAGTAGAGTGTAACCAAGATTCGATTTTTGGGGGTGCTATTATTGCATTAGTTACTAAGGGTGTCACTAAAATTGGCGAATCTAGCACCTATTTTGTGGCAGCACTCTTGTTTTTGCGGCGTCCCGGTGTGTCTGTGGACAGCGTGCCGCTTGCCATAACGAGGCCCAAAGTGCCCTCCTCGAGCGCAACTCTGTGGCTTTCCGAACAGAGTCATCTATCCTTTCCCCCGCATATGGGTCGCGGCCAAGGCGCCAGAAAGTCTTATGGCCGGGCTGGGCGTGGCCTGGCCTGGCTGGGCTTCGCGCCGCCCAGACGCCCGATCGTCGCCCGTTCGACGCCTACCCCAACACTACTTCACATCCGCCGTGTATAATTCTTCTAATTTACTATGTACAAAAACCATAGACGTCGACAACTGCTGTTGTACTATAGTTTTCAACACTTTCATTTCGTGTCACTATTTGCCATGCAATTTATTACATTATTTGTTTTGCAGTTTTGAATAATATTAAAAATTAAAAGTTTCAAACTAAATTGTATATTTTTTTTTTACACGGCGCTGCTGTGCCGGGCGATATAGACGTGTTACGAAATAAATGGACGTTCCCTTATTGGCCACAAGACGTCCGGACGATGAATGGCTGGCACCAAGTTCAGCCGTTTTTCTGACGCCCACCGCCAACCACTAGCAGTGCTGGCGATCGCCCCCCCCCCCCCCCCCCCCCCCCCCCCCTCTCTCTCTCTCTCTCTCTCTCTCTCTCTCTCTCTCTCTCTCTCTCTCTCTCTCTATCTCTATCTCTCCCTCCCTCTCTCTCTCCCTTCCTCCCTGCCTCCCTGCCTCCCTCCCTCCCTCCGCTCTCCCTCCCTCTCTCACTCTTTCTCTCTTCCTCTTTCTCTCTCCCTCTTTCTCTCTTCCTTCTCTCTCTGCCTTTCCTCCCTCTCTCTCTCCCTCTTTCTCTCTCCCTCTTTGTTTCTCTCTTTTCCTCGCTTTCCCTCCCTCTCCCTCTTTCCTTCTCTCCGTCCTCTCCATTCCTCTCCATTCCCCTCTTTCGTCCCGTTGTGTGTGTGTGTGCCGGGAGGGGTGGGGGAGGGGGGCTGCATCGCGCGGCGCCCGCTGCGTGCATTAGAGCAGCTTCCGAGAAGAGAAGGAGGGAGAGACATTCATTTCTGAGAAGCCGTTGCGTCCCGTCAGGCAAATTTTCCAGGATGCGTCCCGGCGGTCCCGGCGTTTTGTTTAGAAATCCATAATAATGTTTTTAGTGGTCTGTTTCGTAAATTGTCGCATCGTGTGTCACATGCAAATTGTTTGTTTCATTTTCAAAGTTTTGCACGTCTTTGTTGCGTTCGTAAAACCAAAATTGAACCAGTATTTGACACTTTTGGTCATTAATGTCGATGAGCGGAACAGAGCTATTTAACCTGAAAAGAGGAGTACGGGAGGTAAAGTTTAATTTCAACTGTCACTGTTAAATTTTCTTCATAGATTAACGATATAATTTGTATTTAATACAAACAGAATATGTTTTTCACAAACTTATCTTGCTTGTCTAGGAATTTCAAGTCGACACTTTAAAAATGGGCACACCTTCTTCAATGCAACCCTTGATAAAGGCTATGATGACCAAGAAAATTGCTAAATTTTGATAACTTTGCACATCTGTGTGCATTTGAAAAGGCATAAAATTAAAATTGAATATCTCTTGAATTGATAGGCATTAAGTCCTACCTTTTTGGTCCAGTGTTTTAGTTCGCCAATTATTACAACTGCAGATCAGAGCGTATGCCACTTGCAACTACTGATGAACACTGTACGTAGATTTGCAGAGTGCGGGCGAGGGAGGTGTGTAAACTGAAGTCTGCTGCGAGTTTGCGTTCTGGTCGGTGCGTGCGTAGCGTGTGCGTGAGGCACAGCAACAGCGGTGCGCGATATGTTGCCATCAATAACGTTACGCGCACAACGCGCGTATAATGGTCATTTTCCACGCATTTCTCCCGCCCACGACGCCCTTTGCGTTGTTCCATCTCCGGCTCTCGTCTTTTGTACGCGACGCATGCCGAGTTTCGATGTAGGGGGTTTTGCAAGCCTTAGTCATTTTGTTTCTTTTTGTTATGTTTTTTCCCTCGTTTTCGGTTCTCGCCCTTATGGTAGCGCGGCGGGGCCAGCCCGATATATTATTCAGTATTTTTCTCGCTCTCGGCCCAGACCGTCGCGCGCACCCCATACCCAAGGTCCTTTCTTGGCTGGCCCTGAGGGCCTCGCCCTTTGAACAGACTGCTTTGACCACGACAATCCGAAGGGCGTGGGGGGCCTTGCTCCAGCCAGGCTGTGCTGACCCGACCTCGACAGACGGACAGGCTCTGGACAGAGGACCTACCCTCCAAACGGGTAGTTACGTGTCAGGGTCCTTTGACGGTCCAGGCCCTGGCAACAACAGGAGCAGCGGCAGCCTTTCGGTCCAGTGCGCATCTCACTGATGGACGGGCTAAACACTCGCGCGTGCTCCGAGGCCGCTGTGTTGTCCACTATACGAAGTAGATTGGTTCGGATAGGTTAGGTTCCACAATGTGGGTGATCGTAGCTGCATCGCAAATTGCCATAATTTATTTTATGTGTTTATCGCTTGCATTCTACAGATTTTTGGTTCCATTTTCATTCCTCCACTAAAAAAATTTGTATTTCAGCAGTTTTTAACCTCACATATGATGCGTTGATATTCCTGCCTCTCCACTGCAAAAAATTATGACATGATAAATGACAGCATCGACTGCTAATTATTTTCCAACAATGTCTGTTATTCGAATAACAGTATTGCTGTAGTTTCAATGGTTAAAATTTGGTTTGGAGAGCAATGTACAGGACCACCGCACAGGCAAAACCGGGCAAAACTGTCTACAGTAAAGCCGTACTCGTACACTGTACCGTGTAAGACCTGGGCTTTCCGGTACTACAGCGACACTTTGTCCACGCTCTGTACCCTAGGTACAGTGACTAAGAGCGGCATCTACAGCAACGCCCTAGATCTTACCGTATTAGACTCTAGGGTCCATTTTAGTTTTATATTCTGTTTTCGAAACGGAAAGAACGAAAGGAGTAGTGCAGGGACCCAACAAATCCAAAGGAAGGCTCAACGCACAAACGCACGAATCATCTGCAGCTTTGTGTGACGTTCCTCTGTAAGCGCCGAGTCTCCCGAAACAGTCTGTGTTCTACACGTGACTCGATAATGTCCGCGAGGCCCTTGTAGGCCGAGGCGCGCTGAGTAACGCCTTTTGTTGTAAAAAGGACGACTCTTTCGACTAACTCGATTCTTGTAGAGCGTGGCGAGCGGAGCAGCGCAGCGGGACTGAAAAGAACTAACTGAAATAATAATAATCATCAACGCCATGATGAAAATGAAGTCCTCTCCGTCTCCCTTTCAGTTTTATCTTTTTTTGCCCAGCTGCTGCTGCTGGATGGGATAAGCTTTTAGCACCACCTGGCCGTTAGAAAGAATGTCGGCGGGAAACACGCAATTCAGAAAGTCTGCAGCAAACATCAAAACTTTTGGACATGGCTTTATTCCCTTTTCTCCCTTCCTTCTCTTTCGCCATGTGTCTCTCTCCCGCTTTGCTCACCTCTGCCCCCACCCCCACCTTTTAACAATCGCGTTGTTGCGCTGTCTCTGTTATCGCTGGACATTTTTCGCCCTTGCCGCACCTCCTCTACGCTACGGACATCTCAGAAGTTCAGCTGGCAAAGTCGTTCACAAGAATTGCCTTGCAGCAGAGATCTCCAGAAAATCCTGGTGTTGCTTATCGCACACATTTTAAATCATTTGCGGAATTACACCTTTTGAAGTTTTTAGCGATCGATAGGCTTGTAATTGAAATACTTCATGCCTAGTTGTTTAATAATCTGACGTGAGCCGTTGTTGTTTTCGTTACCAAAATGTGTCACCTTGACGTTTTTACTAAACTTCATTTCATTTTCCCGCATTTTTCACGGAGTTTGATCGTTTTAGCTAATATTCCGACTTTTTGCCACGCATGGCCTCAGCTGCCATGAACAAGCAATCTGTCTTTTCATTGAATTTCCAGAGAGTCTCCTCGCAAAACCTGTCGTCAATTCGAATGGAGCACAATGAATTCTCAAAATAGATTGGCAAGTTGGATGGTAAGAGGGAGGAGGGGTAGAGGGAAGAAACGGGGGAAAGGGCAGAGCTTTCTCTTGGGAGGTGTCGTGCGCTATCGAAAAGCCGCATGTGTGTGCGTGCGCTTGTGCGTGATCCCCCCCCCCCCCCTCTCCACACACACACAGCCACACACTGCCACGCACCACCACACCACGCCACGCCTAAAGCCCCGGGGACTAGCCGGCTCCCGTGCAATATTTGGCCAACTTGCTGACCTCCCGGGTGGTGGTGGTGGTGGTGCGGAGTTCCGCAGTCGTGGTGACCGGGTGGGGAGGGTGAGGGGCGGAGGGTGGGAGAGGGAGGGGAAGGCAATAGACTGAACGGGCCAGATTGTACAACACACCATCAATTACTGCCGTGTCGAAGTGGGGCGAGCGTGTGGCTACTCCTGTGGGCATTAGGGGGAGGAGAAGATTAAGGAGGTTGGAGGGCAGAGAGGGGGTGGCAGGGAGGAACAGGATGTATTTTTTTTTTTTTTTTTACAAACATACAGCTGGACCGACTGGCTATCTATAACTTTCGCGTCGGGCATCAGTCTGACGTCCTGCGTCGCTAATTCTGCGACCGGATGCCGGCTGCTCCAAAACTTTTCACGTTCATCAGTCATCTACAAAACTGACACTGCTGCGGGGACCTTTATGAGGCCCCTCTCCCCCCGATGCCAAAGGGCAACAGCGAGAGTGGTCGGGGGAGGCTTGTTTGAGAAAGGCGTGTTCATAAATTCGTTTTGCGACGAAAAGTTTGTCCTACTTGTGAGTCGCCTGGACAACATTTGTCAGGGCAGATGTTAGCCACGCTGTTCCGGTGCTTGAAAAAAAAAAAAAAAAACACTTTTCTTACAGCGCGAGTGTTTGGATGAAAGTATGAGAAAAACGAGGTGGTTCACGTGTAGCCTTTTTCAACGAAAGTCAACTAGTTTCGGGACCCCAATGTGTCACAAGGGGAACTTACAGACCTTTCCGAAAAGTTGCTTTCGGGGGCTAAATCATGCGAGACCGAGTGGGTGAAACTAGCGGCATCTCACGACCATGACGCAAAGCCAGCGGTCCGGCTCCGGCCGGAGTGGCGCACTTTTAGATTACAATGGCCGTTTGGACGAGTGGCGCAGCAGAACGGCGGGGATGTGGAATCCTTTATAACTAGGATGGGCCTCCATTTTTACCACCATTTTTTTTTCTGTTCTTCTCGCTCGTCTGCCTGCTTGTTTGTTTGCCGGGGGGTTGTGTCCATGTTCTCGTAATTAAATCTCAGATTCATTCCTAGCTGGCAAAAATGAACTCCGTGCGCAAATATTTTGCGGCCATAGGAGAGGGGGAAGGATATTAAGAAGACTGAAGTCGGTGGATACTAGACAGACACCGCTGCGCACATTGTTTTTTACTATTTTGAGGGGGGTAGGGGTTGTTTATTATCGTCCCAAAAACAAGTGTTTTGCGCCGAGGCCATCTTGTTCTAACTCGGCTTGATTGCTGTCCTCCACACGAGCTGCGCGCGCTGGCTGCTGCTAGCTCCGACCACCACATTATCTCCCCACACAGGCCAGCCTGTTCCAATCTCGAGCTCCCCCGCCCCTCTGCCTCCTCCGCGCTACCCTCTTACCCCTTAAGGCCACAAACGGCTGCCTTGTTTCGCGACTCTCCCTCTCCCGCCCCTCGTCCCTCTTGTTGACGAAGAGGTATAGGAGGGCACGTCGAGCAGAGATTACGGGGCACACGCTCGCTCCCTCCAGGTGACAATCCTGAGGGAAATTGCCACACGCCTAGTGCGGCGAGGCTCGGTGCCCCGCCCCACTCCAGCCCCCC
>NW_026267300.1:146891-148013 GCF_000697945.3 Frankliniella occidentalis | reverse complement strand
CCCGCCGGGGCAGACGGGGCAGAGAGCGCTGGTTTGATTAGTCAGGCTCCCAGGCCCTTTGAGCGCGCCGTGTTGCCGTTGGCTTTTACTGCTAACGCTTTGCTGAACGACGTGCGCCTGATCTGTGTTGTTGTGCCCGGCCTGCTGGGGCTGCTGCGGGGCGAACAGAGTGAAGTGCGCGAATGTTCACGGCTGTTTCTAATGACAGGCAGAACGGTCGATCCCTCGGCAGGGCTGCTGCCGCTGCCCTTGCTTTTGTTCAACTGGTTCTGCGTGGAGGAGGCCCTAAGGTGCAAAACTCGCAGCGTCCCATGAAGTTGGAGTGGCGATTCCGAGACGGCGGCGCCGCCATGCGCTCTGTCGGCTCGAGCGTTTCAACTCGGGTTTTTGCTACAGCAGGGCCAGCGGGGACGCGGCCAGGGCCACGCTCTCGGTGTAGACGACGGCGTCGTGCACGGTGGGGAAGGTCAGCATGGCGACGGCGTCAAGGACGCCGCAACAGCGCCGCAGGGCACTGACGACGCGCGCGTTGGCGCCGGCCAGGACGACGGTGACGCCGCGCACGACGAGGTCGCGCTGCAGGCCGCGCAGGGCGCCCACCCCGGCCGGGTCGACGCGCACCACGGCGCCCAGGTCCAGGATGAGGGTGTGCGTGGTGACGTCGGAGGCCGGCAACAGGCGCCTCACCGCCGTTTTGAGGTGGCCTTGGGACGCAAAGTTGAGAACACCGTTAAATTGAAGGATCTGGGAGAAAAGAAGTTAAATTTGTTTTAGTGTCAGAAAAAACGATAGAGAGCGGAGAGCAAGAATTAACTAACTGGAAAAACTTTTGTTGTCATATCATTGACTTGATTTGAAGAGTACTTGATATCGTTCTCAATCTGCAAGTGTATTGGTTGACTCCTTGATATGACAATGAAGTGTAACCAGGGTCCTCGCCCGGGTTGCACGCTGCCGCTCTGCCGTACTCGCGGAAAAAGGAACACCAGTGGTTCTTTCATAATTTATGTCTCCCTGGAAAGAGCTCTTTAGTTTTTGTTTTGTTTTGGTAGAGCGGGAATGTCGGTACAATGCACATTGAGTGATGCGACGGAGGAAAGAGAAGGGGGGCAGGGGAGGAGG
>NW_026267300.1:143046-146347 GCF_000697945.3 Frankliniella occidentalis | reverse complement strand
TGTTGTGTGTATGCCCGTACCTGTGGACAGGCGCCGGCGCCAGTTAACTTTGCTAGCGTTCCAGCGCGGCAGCCCACTTGTCATACGGGCTGTTGCAATTATTCAAGCGGAACCGATAGCTTTATCATCAGGTGCACCCAGGCTGCTTGTGTACACATTGCTGAACCGCGTAACACCGTCCACTGTTACAAAGCATTTACTTTTCAGCTTCCAAAGCACTTGCAAAGACCTGAACATAAAGCAAATGCGTTGTTTTTCAAATCTGCTAAATGTTTTGTACAGTAGGCTTAGTTTGTAAGGATTTAAAGACGTGTGAAAAATGCCTTCGTAAAATGACAATTTACGACTGTCTCTTTTTCCTAAACGAACCCGCTAGCGTTGTTTTTACCATCCCTGACCACCTACTTGTTGCATTAGAACATGAACTACAAAGTCACGACAGAATGTACTCGTTAAGGAAACAAATTTTGTTTCATTTTTTTTTTTCATTGAGCTTTGTCCCTTTAACGGTGCAAGCATCTTTCATAGTGCGCCCACTTTCCCCTCCCCTTCCTCGACTGCTGCCTTCTGATTCACGACGCGGTCGTTGTGACGACCCTCCAACCGCTTTGACATTTCTATCGCCTATGCTCCATCTATCTCGGGTCGGTCGTCGCGCCGGGCCGCTCCAGGTCGCCGCTATCGTCGCGGTAAATTGCAGCTCGCGGGTCTGGCGCGCCTGCGCAGCCTCGGCTGCAATGCATTGCGAGGCTGTTGTGACCGTAAAGCGATAAACATGAAATACCGGCCGGGCCGCGCACTGCTTGGGCGTCTCTAGCAGGTTATTGCGCCGTGCCCAGGAGTGGGGAGGGTCAATTCCGTGTCAGTGCGATATGTGCGTTGTGCGTGTACATGGGAAGAAATACCGTGTCGGTGTAGAGTGCTGTGATGCAAAACACCATGCTACGGTGAATCACTGTGGTGTTTACGTTATTAAACGACAAGGGAGAGGCTCAGAACCGCGAGGGCTGAACGACGTGGCATTGCATCGAATGCTGATTTAGATAGATGCCATGTTTGAGGTGAAACCGGGTCACACCTATAATGTACTACTCCGTGTACGTCGATATTATGTGTGCGCCATTCCAAAACTTCGTTGCCAAAACTTCGCGTTCTGGCTGCCGCGACTCTAATCTGGTAGTCACCTGGATGCCCCTGAGCTGCACGGTGGAGGCGTAGCGGCGCGTGTCCACGTAGATGTTGGTGGCCGGCAAGGGCTGCAGCGTGCAGGTGTACGGCGTGGCCGCCTGCGCGAACAGGAGCAGCACCGAGGCGGCCAGCCCCGCGGCCAGGCCGATGTCGAGGTCCACGAGCACCACGGTCAGGAAGGTGAGCAGCCACAGCGAGCCGTCCAACCGCGACAGGCGCCAGAACCGCACCACATCTGCTGTCTGGGGAGCAATATTTTTCCACTAAGTTTAATGTATATAAAGGATAATATTAGGGTATAATAAATATACTGCTATATTCAATTCATGTCACACTCGTTTAACTTTGAAAACTGTCACATTATTGTTTGAGGCTACATAGAATTAATATACTAATTATCTCATGACTAACTTACGTTTGAACATGGCTCCGTAATTTATCACGCATGTGGCTATAAAGTTATTTCAGCCCGGAACGTTTAACTCGTAGAACTCCTTCTCAGAACGCCAAATATTTGCGTATTTGAAAGCCAAGATTTGGGCGTCTTAATACGCCAACCAGTTTACACTGTATTAGAAATATTAGTAATTCGACTCGTCAAAATTGTCTTTCTTTACGTAATCCCTGAACAATATGGAGTCTTCTTGAAAATTAAAAACGTAAACTTTTCTTGACCGTGTGTTTTGATGCATGTGTGACATGTTTTAACTAATGCGACATTTTTAACATATTACCATATGTGATGCGACATGTATTGAAAAATAGTGAGCCTGCTGCTTTGGGCAACCGGTCGTACAAAAATTGAGCAGTTCGGAAAGGGGCATAGTGGCGAGTAACCTGCACGAGCATGGGCTTGAGCGCGACCAAAATAATGCTGGCGAGCACGCAGCGGGGCAGTGTCTCGAAGAAGGGTCCGGCCCACAGCAGGACGACGAGCAGGCCGGCGCAGGACACGACGGAGGCCAGCTGGGTGCGGCCGCCGACGGCGACCTGCAGCGAGGAGCGCGACGGGCTGGCGGACACCGGGATGCAGGCGAACAGTGAGCCCACCAGCGAGGCGGCGCCCAGCGCGCTCAGCTCCTGGTTGGCGTCCACCTCGTAGCCCTCTCGGCCCGCGAACAGCAGCGCCAGTGACAGCGCGATCACGTACGCCACCACGGCCACCGTCAAGGCGTCCACAGCCACCTGTAAAATTTGCATTTTGAGAGGTGGCTGTACTCACTGTATCTACTAGTAAAAAGGGCCCATATAGGGAATACACGTAAGCTTAGATCGATCCACATAAAAAAAAAACTAACAGTCCTTGGTCCCTATATTGTCCCTCGCAGGCTAGTTCAACGGACGGCAAAAGCAGCAGCACGGCAGCTTAAGAAGAATCCCTTTAATCCCTTTCCAACCGCCTCCACCTGTAATTGCCGATCCGAATTAGTGGCGCTACTACACCTGTGCCCCCAACCCCCCTTACCCTTTTCCCTTTCCCCTTGACTAGCTGGCTATGGCGCCACCAGGCAGGCCACGTCGCGTCTTGACGAAATTGAGTTCCACGCAGTTCGGTCTTTGAACCGCGAAATTAGCAACTTGGCCAGCTCAGGGTGAGGAGAGCCCGCAGGGGAGTTAGTGTAGCCCCGGTCGCTCTCCCCTGGCCGCTCGCCTCCCCGCACCGGTGCGCGTGTGTTGTGTGTATACCCAAAACACGAGTACGTCAATTTTATGGAAATGCGTCTTTCCCCTCTGCCACCGCTCCGTTTTCGTTGGTGCGTTCCGGGCGTTGTGCTCCGGAGCGGGGCGGGTCAGGGCTGAGCAGGAGGGGCCAGGCTGCTCCCATCATTACCATTAGTCGCCAGCATTTGCTTGGAGTAGTGCTGCTGTCCGTGCGGCAGCGGCAGCAGCAGCAGCAGCAGCAGCGGCAGAGGCAGAGGCAGCCGGGCGGGTCTTGCGGTGCAGCGGGCAGCCGCTCCACAACCGCCGTGTTTACATTCCGAGTTTTACGAGAGACTTTTGCGTCTCGCATGACTGCTTCGCAAAGGAAAGCGCGAGCGGTCCAATTTATTGCACCGCCTTCAGAGCGTGGAAGAGAGAGAGAGAGAGAGAGAGAGAGAGAGAGAGAGAGAGA
>NW_026267300.1:137520-142996 GCF_000697945.3 Frankliniella occidentalis | reverse complement strand
TCTCCCTGTCTCTTCTCATCGACGCCTCCGGTACTGTGCGAAATTATCGGGTCCCAGGTCTTTGCTCAGCCCCTGAACATGTCCCGAGGGCCAGCGTGGCGAGGCAGCACCCCTTCCGGTTCACCTTTGTATGTCCCGCCGCTTCTCGGTAACGGGACGCCGGGACGTGGTCGGGGGGCTGATGAGAAACGCCGCGTGGTCTACCTGCCCTTGCTTCCCGCGTGGAAAAAAGAGCTTAAAATGTGAGTGGCTAAAGTGTTTTAAAAGTGTAAAAAAAAGTATACAAATTGTATAAAAAACGTATGCCGAAAGTGCTACGAAGTGTTGTAGTTCCAATCTGCCATACTGTAAGTATACCTAATGGATACATTTTACAGTAGGCTTTACCCAAAAGTGTCATTAGGATATGCTTATTTCCATGTGGGTTTGCGTGAGATAAAGAGATAATCAGACGGTTCAGATTCGCTCTGTTGTCGTTAAGTTCGGTTACTGCACTACATTTTCTTGGCTCGTATTATTTTGTGAACTATCGCAAGGTTTGCACAGTCCACAGACACTTGCGAAGATATTTCTCTGTGAAGCTTGGGTTTATCCAAGTGGAGCCGGGTCAAAGAAATCATCACTTAACCACACAAAGTGTTTGAGCCCCGGATGAAGCGGCCTGGTGTGCTCTGGCCGGCTGCGTGTGAAGCGGTGGGGCTGGGTGTGAAGTGGGGTGCGGCGACGACATTTTGTTTGCTAATATCCCCTCTCAGCGACGGGGGATGAAAGGTCGGCCGCTCGGGTCCTGTGGAGGGCCCCGCGGGGAAAAGGAGAGGGAAAGGGGGGTGGGGGCTGGGTCGGGGTGCTGTCCTGCACGAGGACAAGGAGCCTCGCATAATGACATCAAGCACGCTGGCCCAAATGTCGTACGCGGCGTCGTCCAGGCGCTCATCAGTGGGGGGGCTCACCAGGGAAGGGGGAGGGGGTGAGGGGGCTCACTAGCTCTGGCCCTCGCCATAGGATGCGCTCATCAGCCTCTACCCTGCTCCCCACAGCAGGGCTGCAGCCCCCGCACTGGCTAATTTGGATTCACCAATGACGATCATGGGTGCATCAGTTGGATTCTACAAGGGTGACTTGACCTGGGGCTGAGTAACAGAGTTACTGTACTGTTTTACCTCAGTATAGTGCGACCATATGGTGTTCAACTTTAGTGGAAGTTTTATGTATTATAACTTCTACTGTTGGAAATATGCTAAAATTCTACATTTTTTGCGATTTTTTGATTTAAAAGAACTTCGTTTCAAAACCAGACTGTCAACAAGTGGAATGTATTCGAGGACAACTGTTTTTAACAGTGCAAGGGCGGAATGAGGTCACAAGGAGGCTCACCAGCGGAAGTAGTTCCAGGGGCGGCAGCCGCGGCACCTGCAGCCCAGTGGGGATGTGGCCGATGGTTCGCAGCTCCTCGAACAGCGGGGTGAGCGCGCCCACCAGGCTGGCCAGGACCACGACGAGTAACTCGATGGGGACGGGCAACGAGCAGCGCTTGGCCGCCCAGGGCTGCAGAGTGACTCATGAATAATTGAAAGACGGAACCCTTTTTTTAAAGTTTCTTAATTTTTGCAAATTTACCCCCACACGGCTGTTTCGCGTCCCTCCTGCTCCCCCACCTTGACGACCTCGTTGTTGACGGACAGCACGGTCATGGCCACTGCGGACACGGCGAGCGCGCTCAGGTTGGTGCGCGGCACGGCCAGGGCCAGGTCGTAGAAGACGAGGGGCACGTTGAAGGCACCACGGCGTCCTGGCAGCTGCACGCCGATGACGTCCTTCAGCTGAGATGTGAAGGCGTGGAAGGCGGCTCCGGCGCTGAGGACACAGCTGTCATGTCACTCGGGTCGGGGACAAGGTTCCAAGTGGAGGATCATCCAGAAACTACGTCCGTCGTGCGCTTGCCAAGTGAAACCGATGCACGCCCCTCGTAGCGTCTGGTAGGTAGGCAACATCTTGCTGGCGAGCATGCGTGTACCGCGGGACGGCCTACCGCGAGTGTCGCAGGCGCTGAGCTCCCGTAAGCAACCAAACGAATCCCGAGAGATAAACAAACGGACGTACTTTCTGCGGATGATCTTCTTCTACAGAGGTGGGAAGAGTGTATTTACCTGAACCCGGACACCAGAGGGTCTGACAACAGGTTGGACAGTGCGCCAAGCCTGAACACGGCCATGATGAGCATGTAGCAGCCCACCAGGAAGGACACGGCCGACGCCACCTGCACGGGCACCAAGACCTTGACCTCGTATTGCTCCAACCAGAAAAACGTTTCCTTAAAAAATGGTGACTTCACAACTTTCCACGGAATTGACGTAAATAAAGTAACGAAATTTTCCCCTATTTTTAGGCAAACTTTGCCCCAACTTGGAAAAATAAAATATTTAACCCAAGGAAGTTTTGTCGTTTGACAAAGGAAATTTCTTTGGAACAAGATAAACATTTCATTTTTTTAAGGAAACGCCTTTCTGGGTGTCATTTTGCCTCTTGGAGTAGCATCGATGAGTGACCCGAACTCACCTCGAGAGAGTCGTACTGGTCCGCGTGCGCGGCGACCGAGGTCCCGGTCATGAGGCACACGACGGCGAAGGTGCCCACCGAGATGTGGCGCGAGGTGCCCAGCAGCGCGTACACCAGCACGGGGTAGAACGCCATGTGGATGCCCGTGATGGGCGGCACCCCGCCGAGCAGCGCGTACGCCATGCCCTTCCAGACGACGCACACGATGATGTGTTACAACTGGGACATCGTGCCTCCGCCCTCCGCCGTGATGACGCGCCACAAATCCGTTTTCAGTCAGAGCCACGGTTCGACTTCCCTAATCCCGTTTTCGCTTTACCATTGTATAATTGATTTATATGACAGATGACGGAGGGAATCGCATCACCGTTATTACTTATTTTCTTTTAATGCCATGCGCTGCTGTGGGGAAGGCTATCTGAATAAGTCCGGAGCATCAAAGGGCGTTACTCGAAGTACACCTACAGAGTCACTTCCGAAACGACACCGGAAACTCTGAAACGGCATGCGGCCACTGAGCGTGCATTGAGCAGGGTTGGCATAGATAATTAAATGGAGTTAAATGGGGTGAAAAGGGGTAGAATGTAATACAGCTGGGGACACCTGCCGACAGCGTACTGAGCCTAAGCTAGGTTCGACGTCGACTGGCGCGCAGGGCGCTGTGGTGTCGTGTCACGTGAAGTGCAATATTATTTGACTGGATTTGACTTACTTTAGGTTTAATTTAATACTCTATGCCAGGGGTCGCAAACTCGCGGCTCTCGAGCCAGGCGCGGCTCGCCTAGCCAGGTAGCGCGGCTCACCGAGAGCCGCGCACCTCTTGCGTTCAGCTGGAGCCAAGGTTCCCAAGAGCCGCGCTCGGGTTGTGTCTGTCTTTGTCTCACTCATTGAGTGCCAGTAGGAGCGACAAGGACAGACACGCAGGCCGGCGGACGACACCACTGGCTCTATCTGTCTCACTCTATTGCCGAAGGTCTCGTGGAGCGTGTGGCTTATGCAGGCGCGGCTTGGCGGAATGCTCGAGTTTGCGACCTCTGCTCTATGCCACCCCTGCCACTGGGGACCTCAGGTCCTTGCCACATTCCTCGTTTCATTCGATACCTCAATATGGATTGCGTACTCTGCGCAGCCGGAATCAATTGACCCAAGGGTATTCAATCAAATAATTGACAGGATTGGACAGTCCAACAACATGTCATAAACAGTCCATTCCTTTCAATTATTTTAATTTTTTAGCACTCCATTTTGATATAGAAGTGAATATAGGCTAAGGCTGATTGACGTCGATATTTATCGTCTCATTTCGCTATTTTCACCCCACTCCAATTTGCGTCGAATTCGGGATAATTCCGTGCTCCTGGGAAGTAGGCAATGCCCTCAAATGTACTTGTACCGGGTGTTGCATAAAAGACACAGGTGCGGGCGGGCTTGCCTACCCGCTCTGCCCGTAAGGCGCCTTAGCCCCTTGGGTAGGTGTCGGGGTCGGGGTTTGAGAATCTTGGTTGGACCCTATCTAACTTGAAAGGGGTTTGAGCTGTTGTATAGAGTAATCGCAGACCAAGGGAAAAATACGTAAGGTTTCACTGTTAAAAAAACAACAGTAAATAACTACAGAATGGACTGGTAATTTTGAGGACAGTGTAATCCTTTAGTTTGCACTGTACTTTATTCTAGAGGAAAGTTTTTTTCAAGCAATGTCAAGTCTCTATCCATCAAACACCAGTCGAACAGATTTTCACCGCAGTATGGAAGTACATGACGTTATCTGTATAGATTATGTTTCTGGGTACAAAATTTTTAACAGTGTAACATCCATGTATCTATATTTTGATTTGATTTTTTTTAGGGGAGGGGGTGCTATCGCCCCCCCCCCCTTTTCCTTAATCCGCGCCTGCTCCAGGTCCCTGTACCTACGGCGGGTTCCTCGCGGGGGCCCTGGATCTTCAGCCTTCCCCTACAGGGTCTCCCTCCGAGGACCCCGTGATGGACGAGTGTCCCGCCGAGTGTCCTGGCCCCGCTGAATACTGCAGCAGAGGCCCACCTAGGGCACGTGCACGAGAGCGGCCGCCCTGCTCGGCCCCCGGGGCCCGAGTGGGGCGTGGTGAGGCGGGGCGACCGGCTTGTGCGAGCGAGACAGACTGAGACGGACAACGAGCACAGACATCATGAGTAAAACGGTTCGTTTGATCCTCATAGAACATTTTTTTTATGATCCAAACCCGATTCTTTCCACTTGAAGTCAAATATCTTATTTTACATTCGAAACATAATGCTTAAATACACGGATTATGTGAACCCCTCACGCCAGCCAGGAAATTCGACTCAAAACTGTGAGGAATTGGCAGTGAATAATGTGCAAAATTTTGTTGGGATCAACGGAACCGTTTCTGAAGTATTTTATGTGACACCAGGGTAGAGTTATATGTGAAAGTACCGAAACCCCAAAACAAACAAAAAAGAACGATATAAATTCTCACAAGGACACCGAGCACTGCTTTTGCTTAGACTCATGGCCTTATGCTCCCACGACACTCTTGTCGAGGTTCGCATCCCTCCTCACCTGCGGTACGTGCATGATGGCGACAGTGGCGCCGGCCACCAGGTCCCCGGGGAGGTCGCGTCTCCAGTCGTAGCCGGCAAGCCACGCCACGGCGGGGACCCTGGCAGCCAGGAGCCTACCGGCGCGCGCCGCGCTGCATGCGCCCTGGCGCCGCCACCACCCTGGCCGGGGCTTCTTTCCGTAGCCGAAGGCGCGGTCTACGTCGTCCTGCTGGAACACGGGCCGCTGCACGCGCATCTCCATCCCCTGCTGCTGCTGCTGCTGGAGGTGGTGATGGTCACCCTCGCGGTGCGTCACACCGGTCCCCACGAGAGGCGCCATGGCCCTGCCGCGGCACGCTGCTGACTGAACAGATAAGGT
>NW_026267300.1:136811-137470 GCF_000697945.3 Frankliniella occidentalis | reverse complement strand
TGTTGTACTTCCTTCCCCATTTGTCAATTTAACTGAACTGCTGCATGCAGAGTCTGTGCCAAAGCCGCTATCATTTAGCGATGAGTTGATTGTTTCGGAGATCTCTTTTTTTAAGATAACAGTTCGAATAGTGCATATGTTTCGTAGGACAAGAGTAACATTTTATTGCACTTATACCAAGGTGGTGATGGTCACCCTCGCGGTGCGTCACACCGGTCCCCACGAGAGGCGCCATGGCCCTGCCGCGGCACGCTGCTGACTGAACAGATAAGGTCCTCACATCGGGATGCTGCCGCCAGTGATAAGGTCCTCACATCGGGATGCTGCCGCTAGTGATAAGGTCCTCACATCGGGATGCTGCCGCTAGTGATAAGAGATGCTGCCGCTAGTGATAAGGTCCCGCCCGGGCGCCCCGAGCCGGTGAAGCCCCGGGGACGCGCGATAATAAACAGGCCCCTGTTTTTATTCCGTCACCACACCTTTATTTGCCCTCCAAAAACCGCCTGCTTTTTTTTTCTCCTTTTTTACATTATTTTATCAGATATGTTTGTTTTGCGTCCCTAGCCGCCGATACACGGCAATACGACCCTAATAAAAGCGCGCCTGTGATGCTTCAATTAGGGGCCCCACCCTAATGAAGAGGGCAGGCTCTGTGCGTG
>NW_026267300.1:127292-128460 GCF_000697945.3 Frankliniella occidentalis | reverse complement strand
ACACAAGTGTGTGCTTACTTGCATTATTGTCTCCTGCAATACCTACATGTGTGCAGCTAGATGCAGCAGGTAATGTGCACATGAGCATAATTGTTTCGTAAGAGAGGGCAATTTTAAGTTTGTTCTCTTCTCATGGACAAATTTGTTTCCTGTTTCGTGGACAAGACATTTTGTACCAGCGGTGGAAGTTTGACTCCGTTCCTTGTTTCGCAACAAATTTGTTTCAGAGGAAGTATGGCTCAGGCTGGGTCTTATGGAGTCACACATGCCTGTTAATAAAAATTTAACTTAGTGCTACGACGTTTGTAGGGGTCGTCGTAGTAAAGGGGGCATTTCAGTATTTTTTGTAAACTTCGACGCTGTCGCTGTCGTTACCTTTTTTTATTGTCTGAACCATACTTTCCTACACACCCTTACCCCCCGACTCCTCTTTACTCGCTATTGAAGGATGCATCAACAGATGCACGCCTCACCGGGCACCATAATTAATTGGTGCCACATTTTGCAGGGGACGCCTGTTGTGGCATGGTCGTGGAGCGGAGGCGTGGCGGGGCGTGGCAGGGCGTGGTGGGGCGTGGCGGGTCCGGCGGGACGGGGTGCGGTGGGCAGATTTGACGCGACGGGCGCGACTGAATGCATGGCTTGCTTTGCCCTGCTGTTCCCAGAGAGGGGCCGGGGGCCACTACCAGCAGTGCCCGATGACGCCAATATTTACCCCTACCCGACTCAATGTTGGGAACCCGCCGGTTGTTCACGAAGCATTATGCATTTTGTTGTGCATAAACATGTAAAGTTTTACGCAGCCGTAAGTTTATACACAATTGCGCACAGTTGCATACAACGCATATAATTCATGTATAGGTATGTTTAATTTGTACATAATTATGCACAAAAAAAATTTGGAAGCTTATGGCTGCGTTGAATTCTGCATGGATTTGGAAGGCGATTCCGCAGAGCCCCGCACTAGTGTAGTAGCGCTCGCTAATAAACGGGGGGTAAAATTTCGTTGGTTCTGAATTGGGCCGCCTTGACTAAACTGTTCACTGGTGCAAGAGTTTTCAGTGTCCCCCCCCTGACAGTCGACGCTTGGTTATTGCGCATTCTGTGCAGATTTTCGCCTAGTTCTGACCGGCCTTTTTTGTGCAGATGTGGGCGGGGGTGCGCTCGC
>NW_026267300.1:121906-127242 GCF_000697945.3 Frankliniella occidentalis | reverse complement strand
AGAGAGACGGGAGGGGGAGAGTCTCTTTGCGTGGACGTGTAGGTTGGGGGCGCCGCCCACTGCCCCTCTGTGTTCCTGAAAACAATGAGAGACCAAGTAGTCCTTTGTGAGGGTAGGTCATACGAAAGTAATCTGTTCCAATCGCTGTCGTTCCTGGTGTTTTTATATTTTATATTTTAGTACACCCAGCGAAGCATGTTCTTGATATCCTAATATGTTCTTTTGCTGAATTTAATTATATTGCACGATTGTGCTGGCTATGAGAAAATTTTGCCCGTAACAAGCACGATTTCTTTAAAACCAGCACATTTTTCTGAAGTTAAGCAACAACATTAAAAACTGAAAACTTGCTTCCATGGTTGTACTGCTTGCAATTTCTTCATTTCATTACGGTGCATCGTTATTTTACGAATTACTTTATAATCCAAATAAGCTCTAAGTTTTCATGTTTTGTCAAATTTTGTTACTTAAAAATACGTGTTTGCTACGAAATATATTTGTAATTTTACGAAATGTTTCGTAAATTTGCCCTCACGAAATATTTTCGTAAATTATTCTTACGAAGCATTTCGTGATTTTTTAAAAATAAAATTACGAAATTTTTTACAGAGTATACCCTACGTTGGTGCTGCGAGGACTTACCATTACCATAGGAAAAGATGGAGCTCTTATGGGGAAGGGTCTTTCTAACTCGTGTTCTCCTGTTTACGAGGCCTGACACGTACTCCGATTGTATTCCTTGTACTCCGAAAGTACTCCGAACTCCGCGTTCTACGACTTCAATTCGGCTGGCTCGTGAGAGTCCAGCCGTCAGTCATATCATGCGTCTGCACCACTCGCGCCCCTGGGGCGGCCGCCGTTGTTTTCCCTGTAGCAAGTAGCAGCAGCAGCAGCAGATCCACGAAAGGAGTGAGTTATGTTAATATAATCGGGCTGCAATCTGGCTGCGCTTCGTGCATACTGATTGGCCGGTGAGCCTGGCGCGGGCCGGTGCCCGGCACGCACTAACAAGCAGCCCCGCTCTCCATTGCCACAGGTAATTAAGTGTCCCTGGACGTGTTCCGTGCCTTGCCGAGCCGCACCACCGCCGGTATAGGTGGGGAGGAAGAAAAGGGAGAAAGTCTGCGCGGGAATGGGTCACTGGGAAGAAATACTTCTCTGAGCAGGTTTTACAGGGGGTGAGAATCCCATTAAAAATGTTACGAAATCAGCTAGTCACAATGGATCAATTGAATAACCTTAGTCCAGGTCTTATCGATAAGTAAGAACAAGAACCAATTCTCGTAAATTAT
The DNA here is from genome assembly GCF_000697945.3 of Frankliniella occidentalis. NCBI lineage: Eukaryota > Metazoa > Arthropoda > Insecta > Thysanoptera > Thripidae > Frankliniella > Frankliniella occidentalis. The sequence goes on along the minus strand of NW_026267300.1, from coordinate 125,950 downwards.
TTGTTAATGAGAAATTACGAATAATGATCGTTAATTCCAAAGTTGTCTTTACAGTTGTGAGGGTTGAAAAGGCCCGTTGGTGTGAGGGTTGCATTGGGGCGGGGTGACTCAGTGCCTGTGCGGTGGGAGGACAGGGTGTTAGCTTGTCGAGGGTGTGATTTGGTGGAGCGATGACGCGCCGATTGTACCAGGTGGCTGACTCACGCTGCGCTCTTTTGTAGTGATGGTGTACCGCGGGCAGACGGGTTTACCTACGCCTTTTTTTCTCAGTGGCAGGGGCACCCTGCTCGCATTGTCACTGAATAAAATCTATCCCTGAGGTAGCCATGATCCCAGGACGTAATAGCACCAGGTGTAACTGTATGCGCAGCAGTGTTGCAGGTATGCCTACCCAATTCGCCCGTAAGGCGCCATGGTCCCTGTAGCCCTGGCGGGTATGCAATCCCGCAACACTGCTGCGCATTCACAGTTACACCCGGTACACCTGAAAATGTGTAACTCCTCTGTTGAGCCCCACACAGTTGGAGTCTAATCGAAGGAAGTGTTCGAGCGAGGAGTTGCAAGCTTGCATGTATTCAACTCTCAGTTGCACACTTACTGACTTACAGGTGTGAAGCAGTTGCACACTTTGTATAATCAGTGTGTGCACGTCAGTGAATTCTATGTTGATGCGCATTGCTTGCAATTTTCACAATTTTCACAAAGTTTACATCAAACATTACGAAAAAATTTCCTGCCTCCTTTACAAGTATCTTTACCGTAAACGGACGAAAACTATTCGGAACGATATGCATTGGATCTATGGTCTCCAATAAACAGATTACATGGTGAAGGGCGAGGTAGGAGAAGCGGGATATGTGTAGCCTTGGTCACACTTTGGCTCGCACTTTGGTTCGGAATCGGCGTGGGCGCACAGGCTGCTTTCGATTTCGAGGTGGGTGCTGCTGCAGATGGGGGCTCTTACTAAACCCGGCCACGGCGCAGGGCTCTAAACAGAAAATCTGCACCGCCTTGTACAAAACACCGTTGTTGGCATCTGCATGCCGGTCACGTCGGAACACAAAGAGCAGCGTGCGTGTGAGTGCGAGGAGGGGGATAGAGATCCGTACACCAAGAAAGTGTACTTGCACACAGTAAATTAAACGTGTTGTACTTCCTTCCCCATTTGTCAATTTAACTGAACTGCTGCATGCAGAGTCTGTGCCAAAGCCGCTATCATTTAGCGATGAGTTGATTGTTTTGGAGATCGGTTTTTTAAGAAAACAGTTCGAATAGTGCATATGTTTCGTAGGACAAGAGTAACATTTTATTGCACTTATACCAAGTTACGACCGGCTAAACACTGTGTCTCGGAATGGTCACCGTTCAGCTTCGAAATTCTTAAATGTCGCTTTCAAAAATGTTTAAGTATGGTATGCCACCTTCCGTATGGAAATTGGTAAAAGTAAAGTGATAATCAATACGAAAAGGCAGCGTTATGGTTGGTGATGTTGGCACCTTGTGGAGTGAAGTTGTCCGTGTTGTTCTACCAACCCCCCACCTCACGCAAACCTCCTCATCCTCCATGATGCACCGCGCCTCGAAACCCAAAGATGTGCGGCGGGCGGGGCGCGCTTATCTGCCTGTGATGCGTGCCACTTATAGCCCCCTGTCTCACAACAATGAGGACTCCCTATCCCGCTCCCCTCTCCCTCACCGCCTCCCCTCTCCCTCCCTTTTTCCTCTCCCGTTCCTTCCACTTTCAGCAGCAGGCGCGCGCACCATTTCCCCCTTCATTTCTTGGCTTCCTTGCGCAGACAACTAGACCTCATATACCGCACCCTCCTCTCTCTCTCTCTCTCTCTCTCTCTCACACACACATACACGCACACGCACAGTACGCCCACTAGATGCCCCTCCCCCCTCACAGTCATTAAAGATGCCATTGTGGCCTCCTAATCTGACCGCCCTGCAATAGACGGAAACTACCGGCAGACGAGACTGGCTGGCGGGGCGCTATGGCCGCAATGAGCATATCTGCGCCCGCCGAGTGTTGCGCACCGAAAGCGAAATGTGAGTGAAATGATATTGCTGTGTGCGACCTTACCTCTTGCACTCTAAAAAAACAATTCTTGTTAACCATAAACGGACCCGTAGTTAAGAACACTTTCTATGCAACAATTTCGCGCAATATTTTGCGAATAAAAGAGGCCACCTCCTTTCTCCCCACCTTACCTGCTCGGCCAGGTCCGATTGCAATCTGAACGCAAAGAGCCCCTCAAGTTAGACGGCAACATGTCGCGCTCAGGCCGGAGTTTGAAACAGGAGAACGTGCAAAGCAGACATTGTATCGCTGGCATCAACGGGAGATGCAGAGGGAGGGGTTTCATCGTGCGGAGCCGACAATCCCTATGGATATACGCCTGAGGCCATAACAGGAACAATGCAGTCGTGTGGGTCCCGCTTTACCCTTGCACGCTCGCACGTTTTCTATGTCGATTTTCCTGTACCCGGAATCAATTTAACGGCATTGGCGAATTTCAATGTACCTCCCAGAGTAATCTATTCGAGAGATCATCGTCATCACTTCATAGTATATAGAGCGATTCTCGTCTTTCTTTAGACAGTTTCACGTGAGATTGTACCCTTGATGCTTTTTATAATAATCATTTTGTAACATCATACGTGTACTCTATCTAATCCATAAAAATGTGCGCGAGTGGTATGCCTATTTTAGTATATGCTATATTATCGTATAGTAACAAGAACAGAGAATTCGCAAACGGGGCGCACTCTAGTCTATGGCTTCTCTCTGGTAGCCTACTTCGTCCTCTCGCTCTGAGAATCCCGTGGCCAACAGCGGGGGTGAGCAGCATTCGCTTAGGTTGCGGTGGAAGAGGTGGGCCGATGCGCTGAATGCTCTTTTCAGAGCGAAATTATCGTCTTTCCCTCGCGGTGAAAACTCCGTTACATTGCGCACCAGACCACCGCCGAGCTGGAGGGCCTGGGAGGGGGGGGGGCGAGGGTCCTGTTTGCGAGGCGAGCGCGCGCCTGAGAACTAATTTCAAGTTGCGATTATCGATTTCCATGATCTTTTCCCTATTCCTGGAATCTGAGAGCAAGGGAGGGAGGGAGAGAGAGACAGAGCTCCCCTTCGGTTAGAGAGTGCGGTTAAGCGCGCTATGAAAAGAGGGATCTTGTGATTGGTTTTATCCGAAGTCCTATCCCGCAACGCAGCGGGGCTAGACTGGCAAACTGCGGACACTGTCTTATTAGCCTCGAAGAATCTCACAACTAGACCACACGTCGAGAATCGCTGTAACTATTGGTCTGGGGAATACCGAAGTGGGCGCTTGTAATGCCGAGTAGCATACTAAATAGTGAGCTGACAAAGAGACTTAGGTGTAAATCCCCGATTCAGTTCAAACTCGGTATATTTGCTTCTTATCTCTATATAGATGACTATTGCGAGTCAAAGTTTGTGCTGAAGTGTGCTGAAGGCGGAGGCCTTCCATGTTTGAGGAAAACTCCTCAGATTTCACCTCATATTATAAGGAACCCCCTCAAAAAAAGAGACCTCCTCGAAATCTGAGGAGCTTTCCTTAAACCAAGGGAGTTCCTCAAAGTTTCACTCAAAAAATGAGACAATGTTTTTACCGTGTTACAGTTGTGTGGCGTTAGCCAACTGCGGGCCGCTCTCTTGCCCGTGGGACTGTATCTGGATGCATTTAGTACGCCGTGACAAATGAAATGCGCCTCGCAGACAGAGCAGTGGTAGGGTGTAGAGAGCTGGGCCATGGCGGGAACTCGTTTAAATTCAAATTGGCCCTGTGAAGATGGCGCGCCCATAGCGTATCATTCGCCATAAAATCCGCCCCATCGAAGCGCAGAGAGAAATTTGCATTTGGAAATGAGTGGCCCAATCGACTAAGCAACTTGCTGCACTTTTTATCAGTGGCCGTTTTGGGCGAAGCGGCTTACACCCCGATGTACACAGGCTGGGCCATCAGAGCGGAGCCAGAGGGGGTGTCCACAAATCACCATTTTGCGAGTCCGCGTTACTTC
>NW_026267300.1:116825-118105 GCF_000697945.3 Frankliniella occidentalis | reverse complement strand
CGCTTGGTTATTGCGCATTCTGTGCAGATTTTCGCCTAGTTCTGACCGGCCTTTTTTGTGCAGATGTGGGCGGGGGTGCGCTCGCGGAAAGGCAGGTGTCCTGATGGAGGGCGCTGGCGTGGCGTGGCCGGGGTGGGGACCTGGCGTCACCCGCCAGCCCTTTCCCATGCAAATGTCGTGGCTGTGAGGTGCGCCGGCAAGTGGGGCCCCGCCAGCGCACTCCAGTTCAATGGCGCCTGAAGCTCCCGGACGGCCCGTGAGAGAACCGGGCCCAACACGTGACCACACACGGCGCACGCAGGTGGAGTGGTCATATGAAATTGGAAAATAATAAAGAGAAAAAACACATTGAAACGATATTGAATTGAATGAAAACGGCGTATGGGAAACCAACCAGGTGGAAGTCAATTCATTTCGCACACGCTTCATTTCTTATAGACCTTCGTCTAGGCCGGCCTTGGCAGAATGTTGTGCTACTGTAACAAACAGACAAATCATCGACAAATCAGCCCCTATATTCACGTATAAAAGTAACAAAAGATACTGTTAGAATCCAATTATTTACCTTATTACTACCGGACGGACGGATGTTGGTGTGATTGTATTACGCATTAAATCCTCCATTCTATAGTACGGACGCTTCTATCCGCTGATATACGCGTATTGTTTGTCTGGTCAGAGCAGCAATATCTGTAAGCAATTCCATAAGGCAACACCAACAAGAGTTCAGTGTGTAACATAGGGGATGTTGAGATCAATGGGACCTATGTGTATTCGTCTTTTTCGTAAGACTTATTCAAATAGTGACACCCGTCTACCCCGCGCTCCTGCTGCCAGAGAGACGGGCCGTGGGTACCGGATGGTGTAGTTAGTGTGTCCGGCATCGACAGGTGCACATAATAGCAGGGGGCCGTAAGCCCGCCCTGTGGCCACACCAACTTGCACATTCATTGCCTAAGCCTGAGAGGGTAAATGGAGGGAGCGGGAGAGGGGGTTGTAGGCGGGCGAGCCTCGCTCATCCCAGCGGCTCCCTCTGGAGGCATCCCCTGCGGGCGCATGGGCCTAACGGACAGGGGGAGGGAAGGTTAAAGGACGGGGATGGAGTCCAGGTGACCAGAGTTCAACCTTCAACACACCTCCTGCTCCCTCCACCCTCTGAGATGCTGAGATGTGACGGTGGGGCTGGGGGGGAATGGTGAAAAAGGGCAGGTATGAGGGGGTTTGTTACGCAACCCGCAAACGAGGGAAAAGAACGGTTGGGTGCGTAAGGGAGGGGGGGG
>NW_026267300.1:115850-116775 GCF_000697945.3 Frankliniella occidentalis | reverse complement strand
AGCGAAGCGGGCCTATCAGTGCGGAGAGAAGAGTTGCTCCCGAGTGGGCTGCAGGAAGTCTGTTACGAGTGGCCGGTAAATGGCTCTAGGGAGGGAGAAGGTGGGGCTTTGTGAGCGGGGGGGTACCAGCAGCTCGGTGTGTGGGATATTGTAGTTGCAGGGCAGCAAGGACACGGTACCTGCGGACCAACGGGGGAGTTGAAGAGGGTAGCGGGAGAGGGGGGAGGGAATGGGTGAAGGGGGTATTTTGTATCCATAAATCACGAGCTGTATGAGACTTAAATAATGAAATAGGGTGAGCATTGTTGTGGATTGCCGCCACCCTCCCTCCTCGGCCCCGGCGGTATGCCAGCCATCCTCTCTCTCTCCCTCTCTCTCTCTCTCACTCTCTCACTCACTCACTCTCTCGCACTCTCTCCCCCTCCCGTCCCCCCCCCCCCTTTCTGTGTCTCGGTCTCTATCCACCTCCCGTGAACTGTGTGCCCCACCCCCTTCCCCCATCTCCCTCTGTCTCTGTCTCTCTGCAATCTACGTTCTCATTTTCTCTTTCCTCGCATTGTTCTATGTGCGCCGCTTCGACGGGCATGGCTATTTTCATTTCCGGAAAGGCTGCGGCATCCCCAGCAGGACGATATCACCCTGCCGGAGATTTCATAAGTCCTGGTACGGTATAGAACTGCTACCACATTTCTCGATGGATGGTGGGGTCTTTTGTGCTGCCCTGACGGGATGTCAGTCCTGGGGTCGTGGAACAGGTGTTTGAAATTCACGAATATTTTTCTTTTGGCACACCTCGATGCTGTGTTCCATGCAGCAGTGTACTGCTAGCGCTGCGGGTCGCGCCTAATAGCAGCAGCAGCCGCCCTCAAGCCGTCGTCAACTTTGCTTCCCTTCCTCCATCCCTGCCCCTCCACCCGCTGCATGG
>NW_026267300.1:115365-115800 GCF_000697945.3 Frankliniella occidentalis | reverse complement strand
AATTGGCCCTGTGAAGATGGCGCGCCCATAGCGTATCATTCGCCATAAAATCCGCCCCATCGAAGCGCAGAGAGAAATTTGCATTTGGAAATGAGCGGCCCAATCGACTAAGCAACTTGCTGCACTTTTTATCAGTGGCCGTTTTGGGCGAAGCGGCTTACAGCCCGATGTACACAGGCTGGGCCATCAGAGCGGAGCCAGAGGGGGTGTCCACAAATCACCATTTTGCGAGTCCGCGTTACTTCGAAGGAGAAAGTAGGACGAAGAAAGTAACCCAAATCTTATAACACGTTGAGTCCCACGTAACCTCACGTATGGCCGCAATGAGCCGTAATTGCGACCCCCCTTGGGACTCAGCGTGCTAAAAAGTACTCATAGCAAAATCTTAACCTTATTTGTATGCGTCATTAAATTTTTGTATTTATTTTTTTATTG
>NW_026267300.1:110161-110449 GCF_000697945.3 Frankliniella occidentalis | reverse complement strand
GGGCTCCATTGAAAAGTGACTGCGACACGAGATGGTTGTATTGCGGAGTCTCGCGGTGAGGGGACTGTATCACATGGTGGGGGGGAAAGAAAGGGCCGGGAAGGGGAGATAGAATAGTGCCCCGGCCACGGTGTAGAGAGATACGGTGGGGACACCTCTCTCTACACCGTGGCCCCGGCCAGAATGAGGCAACAAAACATCGAGCCACTCTACGTTTTGGTACATCAGCGGTGTGTGGTGATAGTTATCGTAGCGCCACGCGTGTCTTTCCATTCATAAAGTTGGCAA
>NW_026267300.1:101233-105457 GCF_000697945.3 Frankliniella occidentalis | reverse complement strand
CTGCGGGTCGCGCCTAATAGCAGCAGCAGCCGCCCTCAAGCCGTCGTCAACTTTGCTTCCCTTCCTCCATCCCTGCCCCTCCACCCGCTGCATGGGATCGCTATGCCTCGCACGTCCGCGTGGACATCCGCCCAGCACGCCCCTAAATGCCAGGACGCGACTGTACTTTTTAAACTAATTATATTTTCCCGCCGCTATTCCTCTCCAGACTGTTTCACTTCGCCTTGCACTCGGTGGGCCTTATTACTGCCATTCTATTTTTTTTCGCACCGCGGGAGGCCTTTGACCTCTTCTCCAGTCTTGTGCTTTGTTCTCCACTGTCAGAGAGAAAAAAAAAACAGTATCTTGTGAAGTAGGGTTGGAGTACGGCATTTTAAGAACGGGCCGCAGTTATTTTAAACATCGAGTCTAATGGGCTTAACATACCCAAATGTACTTATATGTTTTGGTGCGAACGTCGTGCTTTGCCAAAATTTCGTTTCGGACGGATTTGTGTGTATGTGTAAGAGTGCACGATTTCGTACAAATAATAGAGTCAAAACCAGTTTGAGTTTGTACAGTAAATCATGTACGGACCTTCCTGTACAATTTGCCGTCCCCTTACTTTGGTACAAGGACTTATTTAGGCGTTTTAGAAATACACTAGCAGCGTACAAAAGAGTGCATAACACTTTATTGTGTGCATGCAGCTCTGGCCAATCGAGTTGCTGGTGACAGTTCTAAAAGAAGGAAAACAATGACAGAGAAACACTAACAGAAAGAACAAAGCAAAACCGCGGCGATGGTTATGCCACGATGGCGGGGCTTTGTTTGTGGAAGACTCTTGACAGAGCTGCGGCTGCTGCTGCGCTGCAAACCGCTGCAAACCTAACGGACGTTTACTTTGTGCAAAAAATGTATACGCATCCACAGTGCATCAAAGGGGGGTGTATCACAGACGCCTGCAGTGTTTCAGGATGCTGGGTGCGAAAAGAAAAGTATAAACATAAACAGAAGGTTCACTTTGTACAAAACTCCCTCTTCCGGACTCTTGCACGGTTCCTGCTTGATTGGGCGTCCGGTGGTATATTTTTCGACACTTTTAGTGCAACGGGGCCCGCTGGTTACGCATTTGACTGAGAGGTAATGAAGGCGCACCTCTAGGGCGGCTTGTCGGCGGCTTAGTGCGGCTGAGTACTTGATCTGGACTGTGTCCTGCGGCTCGGTGACCACCAAGTTGTCCGGGCAGATGAGATTACTCCCCACCCCCACCCTCCAGCCTGCTCCCTGCAGGGAAGGCAGCAGCGGCTGCTCTAAACGCTGAACATTGCCGGCCGGGATCGCCTCTGCCTCTCGCGCTGAGCCTCGCCCCGCGCTAATCTGCATAAGGGGAGCTAACAAGGCGGCAGGTGGCAGCGGCGGCGCGGTCTTTGGCGGCCGTGCGCTCGATATCCCTGTGAAGGGCGGTGTAGGTAGGGGCCGCGCGGATACCTGGTGCGTTCGGAAGAGAGAAACCAGCCAGGCTGGCGCAGACCGAGGAGCGGCATGAGCAAGCCCGGGGAGCGTACAGCGCACAGCGCAGCGCGCTGCATGCGACGACGGGCCGCCATGCTCAGCGAGGGTGCCCTGCACTGAGAGAAGATATTAGTCCGTATTACTAAATTCGAGTCAAAGGAAACAAAATTTTCTCCCTAAATCCAACGAAACGTTTAATGAAGCTTTTACAATTAAATGTCATCAGCCCAACCAAAATTTTTGTCAAACTGATTACTTTAAATCGACCGGACTAAACTATCCAATCAACACGATTGAAATTTGGTCGACGGAAACAAAATTTCGTTGGTTTTCTCAACACTAAATTTCGTTGAGTTGAACAATCGGTTTTCTGAGTGTGCTCACTCACAAAATGCTTCCAACTATTTCCTTGAATCGAGGAATTTTCAACATTAACATAGTAACAGTCCCACGAGGCCACACTTGTGGCCATCATACGTTGTGTTTGTGATTCTTTAAGATATGATTTTTATTCGCGATAGTATTTTCCGCGCTATATCCTTTGAAATGAGGTAAAATTTTCCTGATCGTATTTCTTGAAAATGTACAGTTTTAAACTTGAGTTAAAAGCGGAGGCAATTTATTCTTTTGCGTTTTAGCGATTTAATTTCGCCCCATACTAGTCTAGTCAGCCCTGTTCGCACTTAATTACGAAAGCCGCGCGCTAGTACTTCTGCCGGGCCTGCCGTGCGCTGCAAGCTGGCGAATCAGCTCATGAATTTCAATATGCCTATCTCCGAGGCTGGCCACTTTCTTGTTTTTATTAGCCGGACTTTCACCCCTACCGACCCCTCCTTGCTCCTTGCTGCTCCCCCGCCTCGCTTTTCCTTCTCCTTCGCACCTTTTCCCTTGCGCGGGCCAGCGAAGCGGGCCTATCAGTGCGGAGAGAAGAGTTGCTCCCGAGTGGGCTGCAGGAAGTCTGTTACGAGTGGCCGGTAAATGGCTCTAGGGAGGGGGAAGGGGGGGCTTTGTGAGCAGGGCGTCTGCTCCACCCGTGTGCATGACCTCTTCTCGTGCAATGGGTATGGTCAAGGTGGTGGCTTACATTACATTACGAGTTGTAAATGAATTATTGTCAATATTCCCTACCCTTTTCGGATAGGCCCCTTTCTGCCTAGAGGGTGAGTTTTGAACAGACAACCACCACAACAATCTGGTATTAAGTGCAATCTGGGACTCCTCTATGCATTCGGCCCCCAAGGTGTGTAGACTAGTGCTTTGCAACTTTTATCTGGGGTTAACAGTGACATGGCTGTTACTGCCCGCTGCGCAGTGTTTCTGGCCGGACGCAAGTCACGGAGGAAGGCGGAGGATCAACTCTGGACAGAGGCGGTCCGGTGGGACGGCGCAATCCACCAGCACACCAGCCGGGAGTCGGAGGAGAGGGGACCCTTGGCGGAGTCCAGGGAGGGGTGGGGGCGGGGGCAGGACTGAGGCCCGACCCCAGTCCCGTAATCCCCTGTTTACTGCCGACTTCTTACGCTACCTGTCAGCGCGCCCGGCCCGGCCCGGGCGCAGCCCGGCACCATAACGTGGCAGGGGGGATGCCTCCGGCTGCGCGCCCCGCCTCTCAGGCCGCACTCCCGCCCTCCACCGGCCCTCTCACCGCTCGCACCCCACGCAAGCTCGGAGGGATCGTCCAGAAATACACTGTAAAATGCCCGCAAACTGCATCCTTCCCATTGCAAAGCTTTTTCGAGCCTTAAGTAAATGAGTATAGCAAAGAATAAGTGCAAATTGAACAAACAATCCTTGTAAGCTGTCAGAATCTTTGCAAACTCGATACCTTAGATTGAAAGTTACAACTGGCAAACTTTCAGTTCTACAGTTAAAACTGGCCAACTACTACAGCACTAAGATTAGCAGGATAGTTCGTTTTACAATGCTCGAAAATTCTCTGCATGTTGCAAAGGAACTGATTTTTGCAATTTGAACTTATTCTTTGGCTGTTTTTTCCCCCATTCATTCGGCAATATTTACAAAAAGGGAGCATGGCGCCTGCGAGACTCGGGATAGGCCAACCCGCAATGCATGCATGCACTGCAGGGGAGATGTGGCCTACCTACTAGGCGCTATGAGAGCGGAGCTGCGTAGGCTTATCCCTATCTCGACAGTCCTGTAACGGTGAAAGACACACTGTAAAAAAAATTCTGAAAATTCAGTAGATGTTTTTCAGAATCGGCACTCTGAATCTTGTTTTCAGACCACTACTCAAAATTTTGTAAGTTTAGACTGAAAATCCAGACTTTTTACTCTGAATCAGGTTTTCAGAGCAATTTGTCTGAATATTTTAAAGTATATTTTCAGACTAAACACTGAATCTATAATTCAGAGTTACCGGTATGAATTTTGAGTGGAAAGTCCACCGGACAGGCGGACGAAGCACACCAGTAGCCGACGCTGCTCCCCACGCAGGTAGCCGGCAGCCGAATGGTTAAGGTTGCGGCTTCCGAACCTGAAGGTGGGCGGTTCGATCCCAACCAAGGGCAGCACCGAATGGACAGAAATGTCTTCACCTGGGCATTGCCCTCTACCCCCACAACTGTCAAGTTACTCGCTATGTATTCATTTTTAACATTTTCAAAAAAAAGTTCATACCAGCTGTCTGAATTTTCAGACTAAGTGGTATGGTAAGGCACTACTGAAATTTCAGACCCGGGTGCAGTCTGAATTTTCAGACTACTGGTCTGT
>NW_026267300.1:100328-101183 GCF_000697945.3 Frankliniella occidentalis | reverse complement strand
TGTTTCGTTGATGCTGCGAGATGCAGCGCGGTGTGGGATTGGATGGATGCCCCAGGACGCCGGCTTATTTCGGATCAGCACGATTGCATTTATTTGTTCTCATTCTCTCTGCCACATCATTTTCCCTTACCGGGAGTTGAGGAAAGAGACGAAAACAAAAGCGGATTGCAACATTTTTATCCTACCCCGTATTTCCTGGAAACAGAACGAAAACCACGGCCATGTCCAACATTTTGCATATCGATTCCCAAAAAAAAAATCAGTCCCCACCCCACACCCTCTCTCCTCAAAATGAAAGGTGGGGCATGGAAGTCAGGAAACGCGCGTTGCAAGCCTGAACAAGGACATTTTCACAATGCCTCTAATGAATGGGTTACAGGCGACAGTAACGCCAGAAGGATTACGTTCAGAAGCACAAACTCACAGTCCAATTAGGGTCACTCCTCTTCTTTCTCTGACCGGCGGCCAGGGCTGGATGGAAATAAAAGCTCTGGAGCGCGCGCCGCTCGCCGCCTTTCTTTGACTTTCCACGGAATAATTGCCCCGGGCTGCTGCCTGCCCATAGCTGGCCGACTCTCGCCAAGGTCCTACCGGGTTGCGTCCGCCACGCTCTGATTGTGACGTTAAAGCTAGGTATACTGTGCTACTTGCCACATTTAAATATGTAACGAGGGAGTGGGGAGTACTTTGGAGTAAGCGTTGGAGAGGCAAAGATAGCAAAGGGATGGCATCGCATACTCTGGAAACACAAGTGTGTGCTTACTTGCATTATTGTCTCCTGCAATACCTACATGTGTGCAGCTAGATGCAGCAGGTAATGTGCACATGAGCATAATTGTTTCGTAAGAGAGGGCA
>NW_026267300.1:89885-92473 GCF_000697945.3 Frankliniella occidentalis | reverse complement strand
GGCGGTCCGGTGGGACGGCGCAATCCACCAGCACACCAGCCGGGAGTCGGAGGAGAGGGGACCCTTGGCGGAGTCCAGGGAGGGGTGGGGGCGGGGGCAGGACTGAGGCCCGACCCCAGTCCCGTAATCCCCTGTTTACTGCCGACTTCTTACGCTACCTGTCAGCGCGCCCGGCCCGGCCCGGGCGCAGCCCGGCACCATAACGTGGCAGGGGGGATGCCTCCGGCTGCGCGCCCCGCCTCTCAGGCCGCACTCCCGCCCTCCACCGGCCCTCTCACCGCTCGCACCCCACGCAAGCTCGGAGGGATCGTCCAGAAATACACTGTAAAATGCCCGCAAACTGCATCCTTCCCATTGCAAAGCTTTTTCGAGCCTTAAGTAAATGAGTATAGCAAAGAATAAGTGCAAATTGAACAAACAATCCTTGTAAGCTGTCAGAATCTTTGCAAACTCGATACCTTAGATTGAAAGTTACAACTGGCAAACTTTCAGTTCTACAGTTAAAACTGGCCAACTACTACAGCACTAAGATTAGCAGGATAGTTCGTTTTACAATGCTCGAAAATTCTCTGCATGTTGCAAAGGAACTGATTTTTGCAATTTGAACTTATTCTTTGGCTGTTTTTTCCCCCATTCATTCGGCAATATTTACAAAAAGGGAGCATGGCGCCTGCGAGACTCGGGATAGGCCAACCCGCAATGCATGCATGCACTGCAGGGGAGATGTGGCCTACCTACTAGGCGCTATGAGAGCGGAGCTGCGTAGGCTTATCCCTATCTCGACAGTCCTGTAACGGTGAAAGACACACTGTAAAAAAAATTCTGAAAATTCAGTAGATGTTTTTCAGAATCGGCACTCTGAATCTTGTTTTCAGACCACTACTCAAAATTTTGTAAGTTTAGACTGAAAATCCAGACTTTTTACTCTGAATCAGGTTTTCAGAGCAATTTGTCTGAATATTTTAAAGTATATTTTCAGACTAAACACTGAATCTATAATTCAGAGTTACCGGTATGAATTTTGAGTGGAAAGTCCACCGGACAGGCGGACGAAGCACACCAGTAGCCGACGCTGCTCCCCACGCAGGTAGCCGGCAGCCGAATGGTTAAGGTTGCGGCTTCCGAACCTGAAGGTGGGCGGTTCGATCCCAACCAAGGGCAGCACCGAATGGACAGAAATGTCTTCACCTGGGCATTGCCCTCTACCCCCACAACTGTCAAGTTACTCGCTATGTATTCATTTTTAACATTTTCAAAAAAAAGTTCATACCAGCTGTCTGAATTTTCAGACTAAGTGGTATGGTAAGGCACTACTGAAATTTCAGACCCGGGTGCAGTCTGAATTTTCAGACTACTGGTCTGTAAAAAAACTTCAGACTAAAAGTACTGAAAATTCAGTAAAACTTTTTTTACAGTGCAGATGTACTCTCTGTATTATCACTACTTGTGCAAAAAATGCCTTCTTCTAGAGACGTTGCCCATACTATGCCGAGGCTATCTATGCCACACCCGAACATGTGAGACAGCCCAGAGGCCCCGTGAGAGGCATCGAGGAAAGCACTTAAAAGGCCAGAATGAAGTTACTAGAACTTATAATTTGAAGTTCTTCTTAGAAATGTGCATTTTAATGCACATCTAAACCAAAAATAATGCAATTTTACGCACTTAGCGCGAACATTTTGCTTGCATGCTCTTTTGAAATTTCTGCAGACCTATCTTTGAGGTCACATTCTATACTAGGATGAAACAATAAAATTTGATCTGAAATAGGCTCAATCACTACACTAAGCAGCGTGCATTTTCGCTAAGATTCAAAAGGGAACGAATTTCTGTGCAGCTGCAAATTATTGTTTTTGTGTAGTATTCCAATTCAGTGCGGGTTTGTGCAAAGCCACATTTGTTCACCAGAGGTTTTCGAGTGCGCCGGGAAAGCCTCACGTATCGTCAAGTGCATTCGCGTCGTGGCATGGCACAATGTGTGTGGGTTTAGGGAAGGAAAGTCGCAAACTGGAAGTGGTCGACCCGACTACGCTTTGCTTGTTGTCTGTCGTGCCTACCGCGAACAGCAGCGGTGGCGGAAGTGCCTTAGTCGCTTCGCTTTGGGACTCATCGCACGGCCTGCTCCGCCCCACCGCGGACCGCACCAACCATCCCGCGGGGCACACGGGACACACCGTCTTGTTCAAAGGGCGAGGGGGCGGGTGAGGAGTGTGGGGAACTTGTCCACGCTGCAAACAGCCGTCTTCGGACGAAGGTCCTCGAGGGGTTTGTTTGTTAAACTGTCGAAACCCATAGCATGCCCTATCTTACGTGCCGTGCTCCTTACTCAGCCCACTCTCTCACTTTGCTCCTCTCCTGACCCTTGATCTGGAGGATCGTCGCAATTGAATTGCTCCTCCCCACCCCATTCCACACCACCCCTCCTCCACTCACTTTAAGAATTATTTCAACATAATTTTAACGTAAATTTATACGATTGATGATCGCGACGTAAGGATAAAAATGGGTCCTTGTGGAAGGGAGACCGAGCGGGTAAGAAATGGACGCCGTCGTACCGATAAGGGCAAGAAAGAAAGGGAGGGTGCGGT
>NW_026267300.1:80407-88495 GCF_000697945.3 Frankliniella occidentalis | reverse complement strand
GTCACAGTTAGGAGGTCAAGAGCACATGTTCTCAAAATAATTGAGACCAAAATGTTCTCACTTTGAGTACACATAATGAGAACATAAAATTGAGATATGTTGTATTCTTGTATCGAGAAACGACTTTTCTGGGTGTGTGTGTGTATGAGTTTTTGCCCGTGGGTGCAACTCTGGAAAAGAGAGGTGTTAAATCGCGTCTTTCCAGGGTTTATATAGAAATTCTCAGTTTAGTATTTCTATAAAGACACTATAAGAGTCCTAAAAGAGCAACACATTAGTGCCTTTCTTTATGCCCTGACCCTTAAATGTCTTTTAGAGGTAGGACTCAACTTCGAGTGAGGTTTTCCCTTTTCTGTCTGTTTGAGACAGCGTATAGCGGGTATCAGCCCATACGTAGCACGGAATTTCTTCTTTTCCGTTCTTTTTCTTAGAATAACCAAAAGTGTCGCGAAGACGTGGAGGTAGTAAAAGTGGGAGGAGAGAAGTGTTGTGACGGAGGAGAAGAAAAGATTGCCTGGTGGTCCATTTTATCTCTCGTAATCCCATCAGCATGCCAGATGAAGCGCCTTTAATCATGTATGTACATATCGATGCTGATCAGTGAGCCCGTCTCTCTTTCCCTCTCTCGCTCTCGCTCGCTCTCTCTTCTCCTTGCACCCTCCACCCCCCTCCCCCTTTTATCTTTTCGTGTCACCCTCTTTCTGTGTGTTTCGGCTCGGCTCCGGCTCCTTTTTCGTTCATCCACATTCTCGCCAACGCCTCTTCCTTCGTGCTTGATTTTTTCCCACGCAGCCTCCGACTCTTTTCCATCAGGGCATTGTCCCCAACTCTACCATGTTTGACTTTTGCTTCTGACGCACATCGGCGTGATGTGCGAGATGCGAGGATGGGATCTTTTCGCCGGTTTACTTGGGACACATTCTGTGGTGCTTGGCGTCCTTGGCTGCGCCAGTGAGAGGGGGGGGGGGCATTCATTCATGACAGCACACTGAAAAAACAAAGGTGCTAAGTCGTACCTCATCGGGAGTGCTAAAGGAATCTTTGATTTTATTGTCTTTACAAAGACTCTAAAGAGCGCTAAAAGGTGATAAAAATTTGCTTTTCTAAAGGCAGTAAATTATTAGTACTCTTTGAAAGGCGCAGTAAACCTATAACGCCTTTTAAAGGTATAGGTAGGACTTAGAACCCTGTTTTTCTAGTGCACCCTTTTTAATGTTTTAATTCACTGTCAAAAATGTCGTCGTAAATTAACAAAGAATATGCAACCTCGAATTATAATTCAAGTTGTAAATTAACTACAGCACATTTTTACTCGCCAATGGATATTAAGTCGATACGTACTGCATGTATTTTTACGATTACAAATACAAGAAAAATTTTCCTGGAAACCTTTCTACTATTTTTCACAGTGTTTAGAAACATTTGGCTTCTTAGTGTTCACCTGATTTGATTTCCAGTGAGCCACGTTTTGTTCATGCTGTTTTTGTTTCCGGTGTCCTTTTGCGCTAATGGCGTGCCAGGTCCTCGGTAGTTGGGCTCCTTTGGCGACTTTGGCGCTGCCAATCTGACGCGCGCAAGTTGTGGTGAGCTGTGCTCTCTCTGCGGGCGTCTTCAGGGGAAGTGACACGCCATGAGCCTCGCAAAGCAGCAAGAGAAGAGAAAGAGAAGGGGGGGGGCGAGAATTCTGTGAAAATCATCTTGCTGCTCATATTTCTGCTTACTCCTGATCGTACCGTGTGTCGCCCGCGGGGCACCCGCCCACCAGCCCTTTAGACCGCGTCCGCAACTGTCCTGTGTCGTCGTGATCCATCTCCTTTACTGGCCAGCTCAACTCTGCCCGGGCGAGGTGCGGGCTCGGGGCGTATCAGAGAGGTGTGGAGTGGGGGGGGGGCTACGCTAGTGGGCCATGCTTTGTCTTCATCCCCCGGCTGCGAGGCCGGTTTAGCGTTAGCGCGGTGTAACGCGAGACCTCGGCCTCTTTAGAACAAAGAAAAATAAGATAAATGCGCTGCAGTGTTAAACGTAACTTTCAGAGCTGAAATGCGGTAAAGTAAATAAGTACTGACCAAATATTGTGCATCTCATACGCACTTGTGCTGCAATCGTAAGTCGGTGCACGGAATGTCATTCATATATTTCTGTACTACTCAGTGCATTTTAGACATGTCATATTATCTATTGCCATGATGTCCCAAAGTATTTAAAATATGCCGCTGCGTGGGTGGGGGGCAGGTCCACCACTCACATGGGCCATGGCACCTTACAAACGGAGGCCTACCCGCCTGCAAAAACATTCTTACTCTTGAACAGAAGTTGTTGAAAATTTACTAAAGTTGTTGTTGTACAACGGCAAAAGCCATCCAAATCGTAACAAGGCCACTATTTAACAACATAATTTTTTACATTGCGTGCCCCTAGTTCGGGCTTGCACCTTCTCGTTGTCTGCCACTTCCTCTTTCCCTTTTCCCCGCACCCCCCCCCCCTTCCCCTTTACACCAGAAATAACTTTTTATAAACTTGAGCTGAAACAACTCTGACCGGAGTCTTCTTTTTGGCGCTGGCGGTCCCGCTCCTGCCCGCCTTAAAGAAGAGAGGAGGAGATGCATTTACCTTAATTAACGCCGCCGTGTCCTCTGGTCGGATCATCATCTCAGTTTACCTCTAAGAGCAATCATATTTTCTTCTTGGACCGCGAAATATGAATCTGCCTGTGCGGCGCTTTGCTTCTCCATGACCACTGCACGGCCCGGCTCATTCCGTCCGCTTTGACCGCTCGCGCACACTTAAGCCCCTCTCCTCCCGCGACACTGTGCGGCCGCACGGACAAAGCGCGTCACGAGGCCTAACTCAATGATGAAGGATAATCCAACGCAATTAAAGACGGCCTGATTCTTTTCCCGGCCACGGCTGCTTTCACTCGGGCGCCGCTGAAAGTTGGCGAAGGGCTTAACTTATTACGCCGTCCATCTCCATCACGGAACGTGCGCCGCGCCGACGCGCTGACCAGGGAAGTCCGGCTTACACGACCATCGCGGTATTTCATATCTCCCGCCTTCTCTCCCTCCCCGCCGGCTGAAGGGAGATGGGGTTTCACGAGCAGTTCGCGATATTTCGACTCGCGACTTTCTGCAAATTAAATAAAGTTTTTTTTCCTCCCTCAGGTCCGTCCTCAGTTGTTCGCGGTTTCATTTACTTTGTTATATATTTTTAGATAGTCCCCCAAGACTGTCTCTCTTGAAAAAGGAAAAACGAGCACCTCCCCCTCTCTTCTTCCCTGCTCGAACGGCCGGTCGGGATGCTGTGTGCCGCCCTGTGTGCTGTGCTGCGATCTTTTGGTGAAAATGTAAATGTCAATACGAGGGTCCACCACTTTGATTTAGAATGTACACAGGATTACGTGATAACAGAGATAACATGTTAATTTTGAGAGATTACACTTGAGTGTTGTGTCCGGGACTTGGGGATAATAAGGAACACTTACTTGCCTTTGTACACAAGGAAGAGAGATGTGTGCTGGTCACTAGCTGAACACAGAATGGCTCTCTTACGCAGCCGGACCCCCAATGCATTGAGTTATGTTGAATTTCTCGCTCCAAAACCATTAAATTTCGACAATTAGGTGAAATTTAGCAATAATGTTTTAAAATGTGGGCAAGGATTCCCCGGAATTCAAAAGGATTACTTGGGGATTACACCCTCATCCTTTCAGGATTACGCGAGTAGTGGCCCCCTCCTTACAATGTCTGATTACATTCAACAAAAGTTTTAATATATATATCGCGTGCTTATTCACAAGTGGATCGCAGAGCGCGCTAGGCACTTGCTACCCTGGAAACTCAGGTGTAGTACACGACGTGTACTACAGTTCTTTGTGTAGGACACCGTGTGTCCGACGGCTACAAATAACGCTTTTAACTGTCGGACATGTCGTGTACTACACTTAACTGTAGAACCAAAGTGTGGTATCACAGTTTAAACTGCAGTACAATTGATATGACAGTTTAAACTGTCATACTGCACGACACTTGAGTTTCCATAGTAGGCATGGCGGGTCTGGGTGGGTGGTTACGGATAGACGGTGATGACGAATGCGCTATTAACCGCGAAACACATCGCTCGCGCTTCATTAGTGCGACTTTGCGCGCGCCCCTCTGAGGAAAAGATGATTTGCACTTGATCGTATGTATGGCCAATAAGTATCACCGCAGAGGTTGGTGCAAAAACGAAGTACCCCCCCCCCTCCCTACCCCCATCCCTTGCAAAAATACACAAAAAAACAACTGTAAGGAGAAAAAACTAAACAAGAAATAACAGAAACAAACAAATGGGATTAAAAAACAACCTTATCGTTGGCCATGGCCATGCGGGATGTGGCTCTCTCGCTCCCACCCTCTCTTCCTCCTTCCCTCCCTCCCTCTCTTTTTAGCCCGCCTCTCTGCTTTGTTTTTACGTGAGATGCGTGATGCCGGCTGACCCTGCGGCCCCCCCCGCCTCCCTGTGTGTGATGCCACCTGACAGAGATTAGGGTCGCACGGCGGATGAACAGTCCCCTCTTCCAATGCCAGCATTGGGCGACAGCCAGCACCCGCACCACTGGCAGGGGCACGAGTGAATCAATAGGGGCAACAACTTTTGCTAACAAATAAAGGAGGACCTCTGCTTCTTATTCCAGGAGTATTCACTGGACTGCGAGTGGATTGCCGTGCAGTGCTCACTTGCCCAATACCAAATCCCCCTCCCCCTCCCCCGTCACACCCGTGCCCGTCCTCTCCAGCTGGAACGACCCCCTTCCTCGCCGTCCTGCTGGCGGTTGTTTGACACGGGGCGCCGCGGGGGCGTTACACACAACGGGTGCAAGGCGTGGCGTGGTGGGGCGGGGGCAGCCTGGCCCGCGGCGCGGCGGTGTTTTAGCCCACTGGTTGCTTTTTGTTCCCGTATACGTACGTACGTACGGTACAAACGTTCTGGCTGAGTGTGGGAACCGGGGGTCGTTTTTAGCAGGTGGCTCGTGCCGCTGCAGGCGCACTGCAGGTTGCGCTCTGGTCGTTGCGCGAGCTCGTAGCGCACCCTCCTCCTCCTGCACTGGAAACGCGTAAATGTCGCAAACTTGCATGTGTATTTGTGCGAATGTCGTAAACTTGTCGGTGTATGACTGTCCATACGTACGTATAAGTATGTGATCGTTCTCCGTAATTCACAGACTTCTGCCTCCATGTTACCGGTTGTATCTTTGAATGTGCTCCAGTGTTGCGGGATTGCTTACTCGTCGGATTCGTAGTTGCCTTAATTGATGAAATAAATCGCAAAACGTAAAAGAATCTTCATAAAACAAAAAAGTGCATTTCTTGTGGAGTGGAGCGTGTCGAGTTGCCGCGCGGCGCCGTGCCTTGGGGGAGCCACTTCTCTTCACCACACCTCAGGGGGCCTCCCTCCGGGCATCATGCGAGTGGGCGCGTTTTTTCGTGTCCCTCTATGCCCCCCTTTTCCTCCTCCCCCTTTCCTTGCAACAGCCGTTTCTTCCACCCTTACCCCCTTTTCTCCCCCCCTCCCTCCCCCCTTCGCGACCCTCAACTAAGCAAAGTGGGGAAGACAGAGAACTTGCTATCCAGTGGTGGGACGGAGACGGACGAGTAACTCCATCCTTGTTGGCGTGGGCGTATTATGACAGCTGGAGGGGCATGTTTCACGGGACAAACAAGATTACTTCCATCTCAAATATAAAGTGGCCCCACTCGGCCCCACCCCACGCCCGAGTACGCGTGCTGGACGTGCAGGGGGCGTCCTCTTCGACACGTGGCTCTGCGGCCGGAAGACACGTGCGCGCGCGCGTGCTCACAACATTGGCAATTACATTTCTGTCGAACCGCCATCATGCAACCCCCACACTGTAAATCGAAAAGGCATGTTTGGCACCCAAAATGTGGCTGAACGACTTATTGCCCCTGAAGGGCAACATTTTTTGTTGCCTTTCGGTAAAGGCAACCTCTCCTGCCACAGCAGCAGTCCCAATGTACCGTCCCGATGGCTACAATTGTTGCCTTCCAGAGGGTAGCGGCGTCTACCTCGGCAGGTAACAGAGATCGCCCCCTCCACGCTCTGGGCAGTCGCCCCTGATCCTGCACGGGTTGCAAAGGTTGGCTTGCACCAGATCAACGACCTGCACCAAATTTTAACAAAACTCTTTCTGGATGCGGCTGGAACGGAAGGGAACCGTTCCTGCCAGACCGGGGGGGAGGGGGGCTTTAGAAAAAAGTCAAAATAATCATTTCATTTGCGGATGTTTGCTCCGATGTTCGCTTCGAGGCGGCTGCCCCTTTGCTATTTCGGATTCCTACGGTCATCCGTGTTAACCCTTGTAGGCTATGATCATGGCTTGTTCGGCTGCTACATAGAAGGATACACGCCTACCGCTGCCAGCGCCGGGAACAGAACCCGGCGCTGCCAACTCAGCGTCCTCGCCTCGTTCGCAACCGACTGAGCCATGCAGCCCGATGCGGGGGCGAGTCCGGACGGCTAAAGACATTCCAATTCCAGCCTTTGTCTAGCCGGCCCGACACCGCCGGGCACGCCGCTTGCCCTCCCCCTCCTCTTCCTACGTCCCTCTTCCTCCGGGGAGGAAGGTAGGGGCGGCCCCCCCAAAAAGGCAACATCTAGCCACCACAAAGGCAACAATTGTCACCTTACACTCAAAAGGTAACATTTCCTGCCTTCAGGGGCAAGAAATTTCGTTTTTGCCTTCGCATGGTAGGAAACGCGATTTGTTGCCTTTTCAAAAGGGTACAAACCCCCGATGTTGCCTTTTCGATTTACAGTGCAGGAGCCGACAACGGGTGTGCTCTTGCGTTCCGGGCTTACAGCACTCCGGGGTACACCGTGACTACCCTAAATGTCAAATTGCGTCCATTGAGAGATGCAATTTTGAATCCAGAGAAGTGACAAATTTGTATCTTCCCCGGTGGTGAAAGTTTTATTTTGTCCAACTGTGAATACAATATTGCCAAGCTTCAAAATTATACATAAGCATCCTTTTTCTGGACAACTATTTTTTTGTCCATCATTAAGATGCAAATTCTTCACTTGGTAGATTGCCAGTCTGCATCCAGTTGAGATATGGAAAAAAAAGCGTCTTCCCGTGGACAATAAAAGTTCTTTCAGATTTAGTGTGTGTAAGTTACGGAGAAATTTGCACCAAGCTTTCCACGGTGTACCCCAACTTTTTAGTGGGCTGTTCAATGAAGTGTACGGCGTGCGCACATGCAGGCACACACACACACACACACACACACACACACACAGTGTGGGGCGTGGGTACTGAGAATAATAGGATGAGAGGATGAACGGGGCAGCGGGAGGGGGCGTTAATATCTGTACTAACACACTTCATGCTTTTACAAACAGACATCGTGAGAAAATTCCAGCTGCTTTTATCGGCACACTCAAACTCACTACTAGACTACTAGTAAATGTTTAGAAGCGAAACACGGCTCGGTCGGTACAGCACACTCCTGTCCGCCGCACGAGCGTCAGCGCTGCTCGTCTTGGCGGGGGCAGCGGCAGGCCCACCGTCAAAGACTCGGCCGCCTCGTCTCACGCCCCGGGCGCCGTCCGTGTACTGCGTCGTCCCAACCAAACACGGCGCTGCCCAGGCTCTTGGTCTCCCTCGGCCGCTCTCAGCCCTCGACATAACTGCCTACCCTTTGTATCTCGCACAAGAACAAGCCCCTCCGACCCTCACGTCGTCACATGCCAAACTTTTTCTTAAAAAAAAAAGGCTGGCAGAAATGCATCAAGTTTCTTGACGTGGTACACATTCTGTGCCATATTGTAAAAGCAAAAGTTACGGGAAAATTGCTATGATAAGTACATGTCCCGAAAATTAAAATTCATATATTGGACTTAAGGCCAATGACGACTCCTTTTTGCGGCACATCGAGCTTTCCATCTCCGTTCCCACCCGCCCTTTCTTTCTCTGTCTCCACTCCGCTTTAGCTTTAGTAGAAGTAGTGCCGCCTTATCGAAATAACACTAAAAGGCAGGCGCCTTTATCACTGGGGTAAGCTTATCTGATTTTACTCCATGCCCGCCCCC
>NW_026267300.1:76697-79554 GCF_000697945.3 Frankliniella occidentalis | reverse complement strand
CGCATGTTAGAGAGAACTAGCTTTATGACATGTTTTTTTAAGTCAGTGACCTCGTTATTGTGATTCGTCGTCGTCCTTTTCTGGGTCACCCAATTCTGACTATATAATACCCATTAGGCTGTCCCAAAAAAAAATCGACATGCCAGTTCGCGACTCAAATGAAAGTAGAGGTTCTTCCGATCACAACGAGCACGCACAGACCCCTCTGCGACAAGCGGAACCATAGGCGGATCGTTGCCAAAGTTTCTTGTCCAACTTCGCGCGCTTCACGGGTACCATGTTCACGAGGCCGCCGGGCGAGGGCCGCGCGGCAGGTGAGGACGACCTGGTGTGTGATGACTACCTAGAGTATGTACTCACCATCGGACGTGGTGCCGCACCCCTACCTCTACCCCCTCAGGACACAGGGCCTAAATACCCGGTTTTGGGTTATGTCGCTCGGGTACGAGTACCCTTGATCGGGGACGATTGCCGATTCCGCGGAAATGTAGCGGAGCCATACGCTTATCAAACCCCCCATGCTGAGTTCTTAACGTTTTCCTGCATCACACCAAAAAGGCGAGCAGAAGTGCGAGAGA
Organism: Frankliniella occidentalis; assembly: GCF_000697945.3. NCBI lineage: Eukaryota > Metazoa > Arthropoda > Insecta > Thysanoptera > Thripidae > Frankliniella > Frankliniella occidentalis. The sequence goes on along the minus strand of NW_026267300.1, from coordinate 78,976 downwards.
AGCGGGCACCGCGTTTGAGCGGGGCGCGGCGGGAAGCTGTACAGTGCGTTTGCCGCGCTCCTCACCCATAGCGTATGCTGGACGCTGGACGCTGGTGGACCTGGCCCGCACCTGACCAAGCCTTAGTGCCTTGCCTACTTTAATAGTCGGTAGCACATGCCCGCGCGCTCCATCTCTCTCTCGCACGCAGAGATCAGGCTTTAGTGCGGTGAGCGGAAGGTACACGCTGCGGTGAGCGCACTATACAGCTTCCCGCCCAGCCGGCGCTATTGTTTGGCGCGCTCCGCTCAAACGCGCTGACCGCCACTCTGGCACGTCTACTCGCCTTTACGGCGTGATGCAGGAAAACGTTAACAACTCGGCATGGTGGGTTCGATAGGCCTATGGCCCCGCTACATTTCCGCGGAATCGGTAATCGCCCCCGATGAACGGTACTCGTACCCGAGCGACATAACCCAAAACCGGGTATTTAGGCCCTGTGTCATGAGGGGGGAGGGGGAGGGGGGCGGCACCACGTCCGATGGTGAGTACATACCCAAGATAGTCACCACACACCGGGTCGTCCACACCGGCCGCGCGGCCCGCGCCCGGCGGCCTCGAGAACGTGGTACCCGTGAAGCGCGCGAAAACGGACAAGAAACTTTGGCAACGATCCGCCTAAGGTTCCGCTTGTCGCACAGCGGTCCGTGGGTGCTCGTTGTGATCGGAAGACCCTCTACTTTCATTTGAGACGCGAACTGGTGAAATCGGTGACCTGACCCACCAAAATGGGACAACCTAATACCCATCCCTTAAGCTGCAATAAACTAACTACGTTTTAATGTGAGACCTTCGCTAGAATCCGTCCCATTGTGGCAGCCTGGGGTTCGCGCTAATGGTGAATCAATTATTAACGGTTAATAACTGTCTCGCTGTTGGATTTCCATAGTGCTCATGTTTGCGTGAGTGAGAGAGAGCAGAGGAGAGAGAAATAGTGTACGAGAGGGAGGTGTAGGGGGCAACGTAATTCTCAGACGATGCTTGACAGCCGTCGTATTAACTGCCGGGTGGCGTCGTGCGAGTCAAGCAGTTTCGGACAGCCCGTCCCGCTCTGCCTGACAGCGCGCTACACGATCCAGACGCGCTTTTTTGACGGCCGCCGCCGGTCAGAATGGTAACGCCCCACCACGCCCCTTCTCACCCCTTCCCACCTCGCTCAGACCATGCCGCACTTTTCGCCAATGAGCAAGCAAAGGAAACTCATAAGAGCTGAAGAAGTTTTGTTCGAGAATGTAGAAGGAATAATTGTTAATCAAAGGTTCAATTTTGTTTCCTAATTCTGACGCTCGGCGCGAGAGGCAGACAAAGGCAGGCGGCAGGCAAGCGAGGCAGTTAGACCGACAGACAGAATATTAAAAAGCGGCGGCAATTGCAATCTCGCGTGTTGAATGTCAAATGTCGAAATGACAAAAGCGTTGTGTGAGGTGATAATACTTGATTTTTATTCATCAGTACTGAAGGTGACCTCACGTCGCCGGTGGCATTCCCTCTCAGCTCCATCGGCTCAACTCTCGGCGACAAAAATAAAGTGTACATCGAGTGTCGTTGAACCTTGACCCTCTTCTCGCTCGTGACCTTGAGACGCCTTGGACTTGCTCGACAGCCCGCATCTTGGCGACGCGAGCGCAACCCGGGCGTGGGCGCCTTCGCCGTCGACCCGATACCGAAGTTTTGAAGAGTCGCACCCGCGTCTGCCTCTAGCACCCTGTGCTCGCCCTCAGGTCTCTGTGTATTGTTTCGACTTTCTCTGTCTCTCTCAAGGTCGGCTGCCCATCCGTATGTTTATAATCACATTCGAGCACTCTGGCGTTGGCAGTGTCAGAGGCGCGGCCTTTTCTCTCCCGCCGCCACGATCAATTTGAACCCAAAGAAATGCTGTCCTCGACAAAGTTTCTCTTTCTCTCTCACCGTTGCTGCTCCCTTGGCTGCTTTTCTCTCCTCTGACCCCCTTCTCCCTCTCCCCCTCCTTTCTCCCACTTTTTTTTTAGTGTTCTTGTTCGCCTCCGGCGGTCCAGGCGTCAGCCCCCCTCGCTGACCCGGTAACCTTGGATCTGCTCGGTCCGACTCAGGGAAGAGGAAATGTTTGGAGGGGGGTGGTGGGGAGGGAGGGAGAGGGACCGGTGCCAAAAGAGTAAAGGTGGGGAAGCTGCACAGACCGGTGGACGGGAGCCAAGGGTGCCGCCGGTCAGCAGGGCATGGTCTGCTCGATGCACAAGTCATGCTCATGTAGGCTTGTGATT